>NC_068449.1:2252371-2341306 GCF_023373465.1 Oncorhynchus keta
GGAAACATACACAGGGACATTAATGGAAACATACACAGGGGCATTAATGGAAACATACACAGGGGCATTAATGGAAACATACACAGGGGCATTAATGGAAACATACACAGGGGCATTAATGGAAACATACACAGGGGCATTAATGGAAACATACACAGGGACATTAATGGAAACATACACAGGGACATTAATGGAAACATACAAACATTAATGGGGGCATTAATGGAAACATACACAGGGGCATTAATGGAAACATACACAGGGACATTAATGGAAACATACACAGGGACATTAATGGAAACATACACAGGGACATTAATGGAAACATACACAGGGGCATTAATGGAAACATACACAGGGACATTAATGGAAACATACACAGGGACATTAATGGAAACATACACAGGGCATTAATGGAAACATACACAGGGGCATTAATGGAAACATACACAGGGCATTAATGGAAACATACACAGGGACATTAATGGAAACATACACAGGGACATTAATGGAAACATACACAGGGACATTAATGCTACATGGAAACATACACAGGGACATTGAAATGGAAACATACACAGGGACATGAATGGAAACATACACAGGGACATTAATGGAAACATACACAGGGACATTAATGGAAACATACACAGGGACATTAATGGAAACATACACAGGGACATACATGGAAACATACACAGGGACATTAATGGAAACATACACAGGGGCATTAATGGAAACATACACAGGGACATGAATGGAAACATACACAGGGACATTAATGGAAACATACACAGGGACATTAATGGAAACATACACAGGGACATGAATGGAAACATACACAGGGACATGAATGGAAACATACACAGGGACATGAATGGAAACATACACAGGGACATAATGAAACATACACAGGGACATGAATGGAAACATACACAGGGACATGAATGGAAACATACACAGGGACATGAATGGAAACATACACAGGGACATGAATGGAAACATACACAGGGGCATTAATGGACATGGAAACATACACAGGGACATTAATGGAAACATACACAGGGACATTAATGGAAACATACACAGGGACATTAATGGAAAATGGAAACATACACAGGGGCATTAATGGAAACATACACAGGGGCATTAATGGAAACATACACAGGGGCATTAATGGAAACATACACAGGGGCATTAATGGAAACATACACAGGGACATTAATGGAAACATACACAGGGGCATTAATGGAAACATACACAGGGGCATTAATGGAAACATACACAGGGACATTAATGGAAACATACACAGGGGCATTAATGGAAACATACACAGGGGCATTAATGGAAACATACACAGGGGGAAACATACACAGGGGCATTAATGGAAACATACACAGGGGCATTAATGGAAACATACACAGGGGCATTAATGGAAACATACACAGGGGCATTAATGAACATGGAAACATACACAGGGACATTAATGAGGAAACATGGAAACATACACAGGGACATTAATGAACATGGAAACATACACAGGGGCATTAATGGAAACATACACAGGGACATTAATGGAAACATACTCAGGGACATTAATGAACAGGGAAACATACACAGGGACATTAATGGAAACATACACAGGGACATTAATGGAAACATACACAGGGGCATTAATGGAAACATACACAGGGGCATTAATGGAAACATACACAGGGACATTAATGGAAACATACACAGGGGCATTAATGGAAACATACACAGGGACATTAATGGAAACATACACAGGGGCATTAATGGAAACATACACAGGGGCATTAATGGAAACATACACAGGGACATTAATGGAAACATACACAGGGACATTAATGGAAACATACACAGGGGCATTAATGGAAACATACACAGGGGCATTAATGAAATGGAAACATACACAGGGACATTTAATGGAAACAGGGACATTAATGGAAACATACAGGGGCATTAATGGAAACATACACAGGGACATTAATGGAAACATACACAGGGACATTAATGGAAACATACACAGGGACATTAATGAACATGGAAAAATACACAGGGACATTGATGAACATGGAAACATACACAGGGACATTGATGAACATGGAAACATACACAGGGACATTAATGAGGAGCTACATGGAAACATACACAGGGACATTAATGACAGGACATTAATGGAAACATACACAGGGACATTAATGGAAACATACACAGGGACATTAATGGAAACATACACAGGGACATTAATGAACATGGAAACATACACAGGGACATGAATGGAAACATACACAGGGGCATTAATGGAAACATACACAGGGACATGAATGGAAACATACACAGGGACATGAATGGAAACATACACAGGGACATTAATGGAAACATACACAGGGACATGAATGGAAACATACACAGGGACATGAATGGAAACATACACAGGGACATGAATGGAAACATACACAGGGACATGAATGGAAACATACACAGGGACATGAATGGAAACATACACAGGGACATGAATGGAAACATACACAGGGGCATTAATGGACATGGAAACATACACAGGGACATTAATGGAAACATACACAGGGACATTAATGGAAACATACACAGGGGCATTAATGGAAACATACACAGGGGCATTAATGGAAACATACACAGGGGCATTAATGAAACATACACAGGGGCATTAATGGAAACATACACAGGGGCATTAATGGAAACATACACAGGGGCATTAATGGAAACATACACAGGGGCATTAATGGAAACATACACAGGGACATTAATGGAAACATACACAGGGGCATTAATGGAAACATACACAGGGGCATTAATGGAAACATACACAGGGGCATTAATGGAAACATACACAGGGGCATTAATGGAAACATACACAGGGGCATTAATGGAAACATACACAGGGGCATTAATGGAAACATACACAGGGGCATTAATGGAAACATACACAGGGGCATTAATGGAAACATACACAGGGGCATTAATGGAAACATACACAGGGACATTAATGAACATGGAAACATACACAGGGACATTAATGAGGAGCTACATGGAAACATACACAGGGACATTAATGAACATGGAAACATACACAGGGGCATTAATGGAAACATACACAGGGACATTAATGGAAAGATACTCAGGGACATTAATGAACATGGAAACATACACAGGGACATTAATGGAAACATACACAGGGGCATTAATGGAAACATACACAGGGGCATTAATGGAAACATACACAGGGGCATTAATGGAAACATACACAGGGACATTAATGGAAACATACACAGGGGCATTAATGGAAACATACACAGGGACATTAATGGAAACATACACAGGGGCATTAATGGAAACATACACAGGGACATTAATGGAAACATACACAGGGACATTAATGGAAACATACACAGGGACATTAATGGAAACATACACAGGGGCATTAATGGAAACATACACAGGGGCATTAATGAACATGGAAACATACTCAGGGACATTAATGAGGAGTTACATGGAAACATACTCAGGGACATTAATGAGGGGTTACATGGAAACATACACAGGGACATTAATGAGGAGCTACATGGAAACATACACAGGGACATTAATGGAAACATACACAGGGACATTAATGAACATGGAAACATACACAGGGACATTGATGAGGAGCTACATGGAAACATACTCAGGGACATTGATGAGGAGCTACATGGAAACATACACAGGGACATTGATGAGGAGCTACATGGAAACATACACAGGGACATTAATGAGGAGCTACATGGAAACATACACAGGGACATTAATGAGGAGCTACATGGAAACATACTCAGGGACATTGATGAGGAGCTACATGGAAACATTAAACTGGTGCTTTGCCCCAATACTGGTAACACTTTACAAGAAGTCTTAATTTTCATGGTGAGCGATCCTATATTTCCCCATTACAGTCCATCCCATGATTACAGACAGACCTCAGTAGACCACCCCATGACCCCAGTAGACCCCCCATAACCCCAGTAGACCCCCAATAACCTCATTAGACCCCCCCCGATGACCTCAGTAGACCCCCCGATGACCTCAGTAGACCCCCCGATGACCTCAGTAGACCCCCCAATAACCTCAGTAGACCCCCAATAACCTCAGTAGACCCCCAATAACCTCAGTAGACCCCTCCAATAACCTCAGTAGACCCCCCGAATGACCTCAGTAGACCCCAGTAGACCCCCCGAATGACCCCAGTAGACCCCCCCAATGACCCCCCCAGTAGACCCCCAATAACCTCAGTAGACCCCCCAATAACCTCAGTAGACCCCTCCAATAACCTCAGTAGACCCCCCGAATGATCCCAGTAGACCCCCCCAATGACCTCAGTAGACCCCCCGCCAACCGTAGGTTACTCTGCTTATCGGAGTTCAGATGGATTCAGTGTTTCGCTGCCCGCCTACATAGACGAGGCCAGGAGATAAAACCTCTGGGATCACACTCTGAGGCTAAGCTACATTAGGCTGTTTGTGTCTCTGTGTCCACCTGCAGGTAATGAAGTTGTCAACCTTTCACAGAGAGGATCTCGTGTTAACCTGATCACCATGCACGCCACACACACTATAAAAGTCCAGAGATCACTGTGAGGTGAGGCATTCTGTTTTTATGATAGGGGATACCCAGGGTAGTCTTTTCACTGCTTCACACACACACACACGCACGCACACACACACGCACGTGTATGACTGAGCTGAAATAAGGCTGTGTGTTGGCTGGGGGCTCAGCCCAGCGTTACAGTGCAGTGTGTGTGTGCGCCAGGGTGGAGCACGACACGTTAGCCTGTCAAAATGTCAGATACCATGCAGTATTCATGTTCATCAGAAAATGAAACAGCTGCACAACAGAGGGTGAAGGTGGGCTGATCAATTATTCAGCCGCTCCGTCTCCTGTATGATTCAGTTGAAAAGCCTCCTTGAAGGAAGGCAGTGAAGGAGGGACAGGACATTAGTCTATTGATATGATGCCTGGTAGGCTGAACGCTTCAGCGGGTACATTTCCTAGTCACCTAAAGGCCTTGTTCTCCTCGTCATCAGGACCCCTGGGTAACCCTAACCAGAGGGGGTCTCTGTCCGGCTAAGGACTCCCACCTAGCATGTGTCACTGGTGGTCATGCCTCCTCGTACACAGTTATCTGATCTCGGGCTGTCTGACAAAAAAACAATGTTTTGGTCGTCATTTTTTAAAACGTGTATTTTTCCATATATAGACACACGATATGTGTTTTAATAAAATGTGACTATGTACATTGAGCTTTTCTGATGCTTTAAGCTTACAGTTCGCTGAAGTAAGACAAAATGCCTCAAGAGTGCGCCAGAAATCTAGATAACCAGAATAAAAAAGAAAAAAAACCTGACCCAACAATTTTCCTCCCGGTCATTCCTACTGGATTTTTCAGAGTCTGCCATTCCTCTCCTGAAGTTTCCGGTAAAAAGGCAACACGAGGAGTCGGTAACCTTTCTCATGTGGAATGCCAATTTATCTTACCATTTCTACCAATCTGCGTGCCAGTTATGGTTTTCGTCTGTCCATTTTCATGAAAGTTTAATTTAATTTATAACGTCTTCGTATCTCAAAATCAATGTCATGTGGTTAATCAATATTAAATCAAATTATATGAATCTAAAAGTATCTTCTGTTACCAACAATGTAAAAATAGTCTACATTAAAAGCCAACAAATAAAAACATGGCAGCCTGCAGGTAGACAATCTCCTGCTGAAAATAATGATCTATAAATCACATTGGCTACACATGACCTGTCTGGAAGGAACTGGAAACATTGTATCAACTATCAACCTAGTCCAGCCAAAGCTCATGCTAGAAAACTGGAAACATTGTATCAACTATCAACTTAGTCCAGCCAAAGCTCATGCTAGAAAACTGGAAACATTGTATCAACTATCAACTTAGTCCAGCCAAAGCTCATGCTAGAAAACTGGAAACATTGTATCAACTATCAACCTAGTCCAGCCAAAGCTCATGCTAGAAAACTGGAAACATTGTATCAAATGTATGGCCTGTCTGCAACCAACTTGAAACATTTTGTCAACTATTAACTTGGGTCCCTTGCAACATTGTAGAAAATATTCTGGGCCCATTCAAATATTTCCTGTCCCCGTGAGCTCAAGGCAGACACAACTGTAGGATATTTGGACAAGGGACGAGAAGCAGTGTTTGACTTGGGCAGGAGAACCCAGCATCTCAAATGTTCTACTGCTCCTCCACCTAAAATGTAAACAGTACCAGCACCCATAATGAGTACCTGAACATATTTCAGTCCAAGTGAAGCAGTGATTAGAAGCAATCAGGAAGGCCTGCACTATGACATTTCCACCGGATCAGAGCATGACATTTTCCCCTTTCATGCTGAGTGTGTAGGATACCAGCCCCTCCCCCTCAGAAACAGCGGAAACCCACTGACGTTACAAGCCCCTCCCCTCAGAAACAGAGGTAACCCACTGACGTTACAAGCCCCTCCCCCTACTGACGTTACAAGCCCCTCCCCCTACTGACATTACAAGCCCCTCCCCCTACTGACTTTACAAGCCCCTCCCCCTACTGACTTTACAAGAGTTATTTAGAAAACAGGAAGAGAGACGTTTCATTACAGAAGAATGGATTCACCTTTTCAATGCTAGTTTGGGACATTTCACTTTGGATTGATCAATTCTGGAACTCTGAACACAAACGCTTGTCAGCTAGCTAGCCTTTCCAAATCCCCCTCCTGTATAGACCTGACTGGTGCCCTTCCAAATCCCCCTCCTGTATAGACCTGACTGGTGCCTTTCCAAATCCCCCTCCTGTATAGACCTGACTGGTGCCTTTCCAAATCCCCCTCCTGTATAGACCTGACTGGTGCCTTTCCAAATCCCCCTCCTGTATAGACCTGACTGGTGCCCTTCCAAATCCCCCTCCTGTATAGACAGACCTGACTGGTGCCTTTCCAAATCCCCCTCCTGTATAGACAGACCTGACTGGTGCCCTTCCAAATCCCCCTCCTGTATAGACAGACCTGACTGGTGCCTTTCCAAATCCCCCTCCTGTATAGACAGACCTGACTGGTGCCTTTCCAAATCCCCCTCCTGTATAGACCTGACTGGTGCCCTTCCAATCCCCCTCCTGTATAGACCTGACTGGTGCCTTTCCAATCCCCCTCCTGTATAGACCTGACTGGTGCCTTTCCAAATCCCCCTCCTGTATAGACCTGACTGGTGCCTTTCCAAATCCCCCTCCTGTATAGACCTGACTGGTGCCCTTCCAATCCCCCTCCTGTATAGACAGACCTGACTGGTGCCTTTCCAAATCCCCCTCCTGTATAGACAGACCTGACTGGTGCCCTTCCAAATCCCCCTCCTGTATAGACCTGACTGGTGCCTTTCCAATCCCCCTCCTGTATAGACCTGACTGGTGCCTTTCCAAATCCCCCTCCTGTATAGACAGACCTGACTGGTGCCTTTCCAATCCCCCTCCTGTATAGACCTGACTGGTGCCTTTCCAAATCCCCCTCCTGTATAGACCTGACTGGTGCCTTTCCAATCCCCCTCCTGTATAGACCTGACTGGTGCCTTTCCAATCCCCCTCCTGTATAGACCTGACTGGTGCCTTTCCAAATCCCCTCCTGTATAGACCTGACTGGTGCCTTTCCAAATCCCCCTCCTGTATAGACCTGACTGGTGCCTTTCCAATCCCCCTCCTGTATAGACCTGACTGGTGCCTTTCCAATCCCCCTCCTGTATAGACCTGACTGGTGCCTTTCCAAATCCCCCTCCTGTATAGACCTGACTGGTGCCTTTCCAATCCCCCTCCTGTATAGACCTGACTGGTGCCTTTCCAATCCCCTCCTGTATAGACCTAACTGGTGCCTTTCCAATCCCCTCCAGTATAGACCTGACTGGTGCCTTTCCAATCCCCCCCCTCCTGTATAGACCTGACTGGTGCCTTTCCAATCCCCCTCCTGTATAGACCTGACTGGTGCCTTTCCAATCCCCCTCCTGTATAGACCTGACTGGTGCCTTTCCAATCCCCCTCCTGTATAGACCTGACTGGTGCCTTTCCAATCCCCCTCCAGTATAGACCTGACTGGTGCCTTTCCAATCCCCCTCCTGTATAGACCTGACTGGTGCCTTTCCAATCCCCCTCCAGTATAGACCTGACTGGTGCCTTTCCAATCCCCCTCCAGTATAGACCTGACTGGTGCCTTTCCAATGCCCCCTCCTGTATAGACCTGACTGGTGCCTTTCCAATCCCCTCCAGTATAGACCTGACTGGTGCCTTTCCAATAGTATGTATAGACCTGACTGGTGCCTTTCCAATCCCCCTCCTGTATAGACCTGACTGGTGCCTTTCCAATCCCCCTCCTGTATAGACCTGACTGGTGCCTTTCCAATCCCCCTCCTGTATAGACCTGACTGGTGCCTTTCCAATCCTGTATAGACCTGACTGGTGCCTTTCCAATCCCCCTCCTGTATAGACCTGACTGGTGCCTTTCCAATCCCCCTCCTGTATAGACCTGACTGGTGCCTTTCCAATCCCCCTCCTGTATAGACTGACTGGTGCCTTTCCAACTCCTGTATGGTGCCTTTCCAATCCCCCTCCTGTATAGACCTGACTGGTGCCTTTCCAATCCCCCTCCAGTATAGACCTGACTGGTGCCTTTCCAATCCCCTCCTGTATAGACCTGACTGGTGCCTTTCCAATCCCCCTCCAGTATAGACCTGACTGGTGCCTTTCCAATCCCCCTCCAGTAGACCTGAGACCTGTATAGACCTGACTGGTGCCTTTCCAATCCCCCTCCAGTATAGACCTGTATAGACCTGACTGGTGCCTTTCCCCTCCTCCAGTATAGACCTGACTGGTGCCTTTCCAATCCCCCTCCTGTATAGACCTGACTGGTGCCTTTTTCCAATAGACCCCCTCAATCCCCCTCCAGTATAGACCTGACTGGTGCCTTTCCAATCCCCTCCAGTATAGACCTGTATAGACCTGACTGGTGCCTTTCCAATCCCCCTCCTGTATAGACCTGACTGGTGCCTTTCCAATCCCCTCCAGTATAGACCTGACTGGTGCCTTTCCAATCCCCCTCCAGTATAGACCTGACTGGTGCCTTTCCAATCCCCTCCAGTATAGACCTGACTGGTGCCTTTCCAATCCCCTCCAGTATAGACCTGACTGGTGCCTTTCCAATCCTCCTGTATAGACCTGACCTCCAGTATAGACCTGTATAGACCTGACTGGTGCCTTTCCAATCCCCCTCCAGTATAGACCTGACTGGTGCCTTTCCAATCCCCCTCCTGTATAGACCTGACTGGTGCCTTTCCAATCCCCCTCCTGTATAGACCTGACTGGTGCCTTCCAATCCCCCTCCAGTATAGACCTGACTGGTGCCTTTCCAATAGACCTGACCCTTTCCAGTATAGACCTGACTGGTGCCTTTCCAATCCCCTCCTGTATAGACCTGACTGCCTTTCCAACTGACCTGACTGGTGCCTTTCCAATCCCCCTCCAGTATAGACCTGTATAGACCTAACTGGTGCCTTTCCAATCCCCCTCCAGTATAGACCTGACTGGTGCCTTTCCAATCCCCCTCCTGTATAGACCTGACTGGTGCCTTTCCAATCCCCCTCCTGTATAGACCTGACTGGTGCCTTTCCAATCCCCCTCCAGTATAGACCTGACTGGTGCCTTTCCAATCCCCCTCCAGTATAGACCTGACTGGTGCCTTTCCAATCCCCCTCCTGTATAGACCTGACTGGTGCCTTTCCAATCCCCCTCCAGTATAGACCTGTATAGACCTAACTGGTGCCTTTCCAATCCCCCTCCTGTATAGACCTGACTGGTGCCTTTCCAATCCCCCTCCAGTATAGACCTGACTGGTGCCTTTCCAATCCCCCTCCAGTATAGACCTGACTGGTGCCTTTCCAATCCCCCTCCACCTGACTGGTGACCTGTATAGACCTGACTGGTGCCTTTCCAATCCCCCTCCAGTATAGACCTGACTGGTGCCTTTCCAATCCCCCTCCTGTATAGACCTGACTGGTGCCTTTCCAAATCCCCCTCCAGTATAGACCTGACTGGTGCCTTTCCAATCCCCCTGTATCCAGTATAGACCTGACTGGTGCCTTTCCAATCCCCTCCTGTATAGACCTGACTGGTGCCTTTCCAATCCCCCTCCCCCTGGTGCCCAATCCCCCTCCAGTATAGACCTGACTGGTGCCTTTCCAATCCCCCTCCAGTATAGACCTGACTGGTGCCTTTCCAATCCCCCTCCAGTATAGACCTGTATAGACCTGACTGGTGCCTTTCTAATCCCCCTCCAGTATAGACCTGACTGGTGCCTTTCTAATCCCCCTCCTGTATAGACCTGACTGGTGCCTTTCCAATCCCCCTCCAGTATAGACCTGACTGGTGCCTTTCCAATCCCCCTCCAGTATAGACCTGACTGTAATTGTAGTCAGGTTTTGTTATAGCCACCAAGCCACGATGATATTTAGACTCAGTTTGATTGACAATGTGTATAATGTCTAGAGTGTGACAGTACGGTTACAGATGACGTGACTGAATGGTTTTCCCCCCTCCACTAACGGTAACACCTACCTCGTTGGACTTGAAGCTCTTTCCCTGCATGCCGTGCTTCCAGAAGGCCAGGACACTGTCCTGAAGGCACACTGGAGCAGGAGGAGAGGAGACGTCAGTAATCACACTGTGTTATTGACTTGTTAATTGTTCGTTTACTCTGTGTTGTTGTCTGTTCACACTGCTGTGCTTTATCTTGGCCAGGTCCCAGTTGCAAATGAGAACTTGTTCTCAACTAGCCTACCTGGTTAAATAAAGGTGTTCTCAACTGGCCTACCTGGTTAAATAAAGGTGTTCTCAACTGGCCTACCTGGTTAAATAAAGGTGTTCTCAACTGGCCTACCTGGTTAAATAAAGGTGTTCTCAACTGGCCTACCTGGTTAAATAAAGGTGTTCTCAACTGGCCTACCTGGTTAAATAAAGCTGTTCTCAACTAGCCTACCTGGTTAAATAAAGGTGTTCTCAACTAGCCTACCTGGTTAAATAAAGGTGTTCTCAACTAGCCTACCTGGTTAAATAAAGGTGTTCTCAACTGGCCGACCTGGTTAAATAAAGGTGTTCTCAATTAGCCTACCTGGTTAAATAAAGGTGTTCTCAACTGGCCTACCTGGTTAAATAAAGGTGTTCTCAACTAGCCTACCTGGTTAAATAAAGGTGTTCTCAACTGGCCTACCTGGTTAAATAAAGGTGTTCTCAACTAGCCTACCTGGTTAAATAAAGGTGTTCTCAACTGGCCTACCTGGTTAAATAAAGGTGTTCTCAACTGGCCTACCTGGTTAAATAAAGGTGTTCTCAACTAGCCTACCTGGTTAAATAAAGGTGTTCTCAACTAGTCTACCTGGTTAAATAAAGGTGTTCTCAACTAGCCTACCTGGTTAAATAAAGGTGTTCTCAACCAGCCTACCTGGTTAAATAAAGGTGTTCTCAACTAGCCTACCTGGTTAAATAAAGGTGTTCTCAACTGGCCTACCTGGTTAAATAAAGGTGTTCTCAACTAGCCTACCTGGTTAAATAAAGGTGTTCTCAACTAGCCTACCTGGTTAAATAAAGGTGTTCTCAACTAGCCTACCTGGTTAAATAAAGGTGTTCTCAACTGGCCTACCTGGTTAAATAAAGGTGTTCTCAACTAGCCTACCTGGTTAAATAAAGGTGTTCTCAACTGGCCTACCTGGTTAAATAAAGGTGTTCTCAACTAGCCTACCTGGTTAAATAAAGGTGTTCTCAACTAGCCTACCTGGTTAAATAAAGGTGAAATAAAAAAATAAAAATAAAAATGTGTTATTATTACAGGGTTTATTATACAAAAAGTAGAACACAGTCAGTGTAGGAGAAGGGAGAGGAATGTATAGTACAGGGAGCAGCAATCATCATACATATTAATATACACATTGGTGGACGTTGACATTAAAGGATGCACAGTATTGAAGGGTAGTGGGATGTGAATACAGGGGAAACCATAACCCTATGAGAACACTGACACGTTACAAGCCCCTCCCCCTACTGGCGTTACAAGCCCCTCCCCCTCAGAAACAGTGGTAACCCACTGACGTTACAAGCCCCTCCCCCTCAGAAACAGCGGTAACCCACTGACGTTACAAGCCCCTCCCCCTCAGAAACAGTGGTAACCCACTGACGTTACAAGCCCCTCCCCCTCAGAAACAGCTGTAACCCACTGGCGTTACAAGCCCCTCCCCCTCAGAAACAGTGGTAACCCACTGACGTTACAAGCCCCTCCCCCTCAGAAACAGCCGTAACCCACTGGCGTTACAAGCCCCTCCCCCTCAGAAACAGCTGTAACCCACTGGCGTTACAAGCTCCTCCCCCTCAGAAACAGCTGTAACCCACTGGCGTTACAAGCCCCTCCCCCTCAGAAACAGCTGTAACCCACTGACGTTACAAGCCCCTCCCCCTCAGAAACAGCCGTAACCCACTGACGTTACAAGCCCCTCCCCTCAGAAACAGCTGTAACCCACTGGCGTTACAAGCTCCTCCCCCTCAGAAACAGCGGTAACCCACTGGCGTTACAAGCCCCTCCCCCTCAGAAACAGCGGTAACCCACTGACGTTACAAGCCCCTCCCCCTCAGAAACAGCGGTAACCCACTGGCGTTACAAGCCCCTCCCCCTCAGAAACAGCCGTAACCCACTGGCGTTACAAGCCCCTCCCCCTCAGAAACAGCTGTAACCCACTGGCATTACAAGCTCCTCCCCCTCAGAAACAGTGGTAACCCACTGACGTTACTACAAGCCCCTCCCCCTCAGAAACAGTGGTAACCCACTGACGTTACAAGCCCCTCCCCCTCAGAAACAGCTGTAACCCACTGGCGTTACAAGCTCCTCCCCTCAGAAACAGCGGTAACCCACTGGCGTTACAAGCCCCTCCCCCTCAGAAACAGCCGTAACCCACTGGCGTTACAAGCCCCTCCCCCTCAGAAACAGTGGTAACCCACTGACGTTACTACAAGCCCCTCCCCCTCAGAAACAGTGGTAACCCACTGGCGTTACAAGCCCCTCCCCCGTACTGGCGTTACGAGGTAGGTGTTACACTAGTAGGTGAATCATATTAAAGAGTTCATCTTACCAACGGATCCAATGGCGAAGTCAAAGCTGAGCTCCGAGGCTAGCTTCTTGTTAGACTTTAATCTTCCCATGAGGTTCACGATCTTTAGATTTTCTAGAATAAAAAATAAAAATAGGATAGAGCTTTTTGAATAGTGGCCGGATTTAAAAAATAACAACAGTTCCTCATTTACGAGGATAATCACAGTGTCCGCTCTCAGCTGCTACGATCTTTCTCGGTTCCTGAAATGAGTAAAAGAGAACTGTCCTAATAATGCTCGATGATCTTAGAACGAGCTGTAAAAGACTAAAACTAGAGGAGAGGGTGTCGCTGTCTGAGATTAAAGCTCTGGTAGAGGAGACTAAATCTAGAGGAGAGGGTGTCGCTGTCTGAGATTAAAGCTCTGGTAGAGGAGACTAAAACTAGAGAAGGTGTCGCTGTCTGAGATTAAAGCTCTGGTAGAGGAGACTAAATCTAGAGGAGAGGGTGTCGCTGTCTGAGATTAAAGCTCTGGTAGAGGAGACTAAAACTAGAGAAGGTGTCGCTGTCTGAGATTAAAGCTCTGGTAGAGGAGACAAACTAGAGGAGAGGGTGTCGCTCTGAGATTAAAGCTCTGGTAGAGGCAAAATGTTGTTGACCGTCTTGATTGTTTTAGAGGAACTTTCATGAGAAAATAAGAATGTTTAATGGAAAACCAGATGTTTTAGATTTCGTTATAGTGAAACGTCAAATCTGGTCTTAATTTGCACGAGTTAGACTGAAAGGGAGTCCCAAATGGCTCACTTTTCCCTATGTAGTGCACTTTCCTATGGGCCTTGGTCAAAAGTAGTGCACTACCAGCCCTATGGGCCCTGGTCAAAAGTAGTGCACTACATAGGGAAAAGGGTGCCATTTGGGATGCAAACAAAGTGCAGGAAATCTGACCCTCTGTGGGGGTCAGAGGTCATTACTTACTGTCCAGGCACACGAGCACGGTGTCCCTCTCCAGCTGGGTCACATGGATGGCATCCACTGCTTGGCCAGCTAAGGGGAAGACACACAGAAAATAATGGTTAGCATAAAGACATCCCCCAACTGGAGTCCAGAAATACATCAACATAGGAGGAGGTGTTTCAATGTGAACATACAGTATGAATCCACGGTTGTGTTCACGGTTTTAAAAACGACACGCTTGAAAGCGACAGAAAATTAAAGCATTTTCAGGTTGTCGAGATCGTCCCTCCAAGTTTCCGTTTTCTTCCGTTTCGTGTCTATTGACAGTACAACAATTGACTAAAGTCAGTGAATCAGGAGGAGCCAGAGTTGAGGACGATCGTCTCTGTGTAGATCTAGCTAGCTTCGTAGCATACCACTCAGGAGGAGACAGAGTTGAGGACGATAGTCTCTGTGTAGATCTAGCTAGCTTCGTAGCATACCACTCAGGAGGAGCCAGAGTTGAGGACGATAGTCTCTGTGTAGATAATAATAATAATAATATATGCCATTTAGCAGACGCTTTTATCCAAAGCGACTTACAGTCATGATCTAGCTAGCTTCGTAGCATACCACTCAGGAGGAGCCAGAGTTGAGGACGATAGTCTCTGTGTAGATCTAGCTAGCTTCGTAGCATACCACTCAGGAGGAGCCAGAGTTGAGGACGATAGTCTCTGTGTAGATCTAGCTAGCTTCGTAGCATACCACTCAGGAGGAGCCAGAGTTGAGGACGATAGTCTCTGTGTAGATCTAGCTAGCTTCGTAGCATACCACTCAGGAGGAGCCAGAGTTGAGGACGATAGTCTCTGTGTAGATCTAGCTAGCTTCGTAGCATACCACTCAGGAGGAGCCAGAGTTGAGGACGATAGTCTCTGTGTAGATCTAGCTAGCTTCTTAGCATTCCACTCAAGAGGAGCCAGAGTTGAGGACGATAGTCTCTGTGTAGATCTAGCTAGCTTCGTAGCATACCACTCAGGAGGAGCCAGAGTTGAGGACGATAGTCTCTGTGTAGATCTAGCTAGCTTCGTAGCATACCACTCAGGAGGAGCCAGAGTTGAGGACGATAGTCTCTGTGTAGATCTAGCTAGCTTCGTAGCATACCACTCAGGAGGAGCCAGAGTTGAGGACGATAGTCTCTGTGTAGATCTAGCTAGCTTCGTAGCGTACCACTCAGGAGGTGGTAGTGTGTGTTTGGTGCCTATTGATCCCATCTCAGTGAACCAGGAGGAGAAGAACTTGAGGTTGATGGTACACTACATGACCAAAAGTATGTAGACACCAGCTCGTCGAACATCTCATTCTAAAATCATGGGCATTAATATGGAGTTGGTACTCGTTTGCTGCTTTAACAGCCTCCACTCTTCTAGGAAGGTTTTCCACTAGATGTTGGAACATTGCTGCGGGGACTTACTTCCATTCAGCCACAAGAGAGCATTAGTGATTCGAGCACAGAATCATCTAGAATGTCATTGTACGCCGTAGCGTTAAGATTTCCCTTCACTGGAACTAAGGGGCCTAGCCCGAACTATGAAAAACAGCCCCAGACCATTATTCCTCCTCCACCAAACTTTACAGTTGGCACTATGCATTGGGGCAGGTAGCGTTCTCTGGCATTCCCCAAACCCAGATTAGTTCGTTGGACTGCCAGATGGTGAAGCGGGATTCATCACTCCAGATGACGAGTTGTTTCCACTGCTCCAGAGTCCAAAGGCGGCGAGCTTTACACCACTCCAGACGACGCTTGGCATTGTGCATGGTGATCTTAGGCTTGTGCGCGGCTGCTCGGCCATGGAAACCCAATTCATGAAGCTCCCGACGAACAGTTCTTGTGCTGAAGTTGCTTCCAGAGGCAGTTAGGAACTCGATAGTGAGTGTTGCAACTGAAGAGGTGATGATTTTTACACGTTGCACGCTTCAGCATTCGCCGGACCTATTCTGTGAGCTTGAGTAGCCTACCACCAATCAGGCTTGAGGAGTACACTACCAATCAGGCTTGAGGAGTACACTACCAATCAGGCTTGAGGGGTACACTACCAATTAGGCTTGAGGGGTACACTACCAATCAGGCTTGAGGGGTACACTACCAATCAGGCTTGAGGGGTACACTACCAATCAGGCTTGAGGAGTACACTACCAATCAGGGCAATCAGGCTTGAGGGGTACACTCAGGCCAATCAGGCTTGAGGGGTACACTACCAATCAGGCTTGAGGGGTACACTACCAATCAGGCTTGAGGGGTACACTACCAATCAGGCTTGAGGGGTACACTACCAATCAGGCTTGAGGGGTACACTACCAATCAGGCTTGTACACTACCAATCAGGCTTGAGGGGTACACTACCAATCAGGCTTGAGGGGTACACTACCAATCAGGCTTGAGGGGTACACTACCAATCAGGCTTGAGGGGTACACTACCAATCAGGCTTGAGGAGTATGTTTGTGTAAAAAAACAAATATTATAAAACCTATCACGTTAAACACTTAGTAACGGCCGGATGCATTTGAAAGTTGTTCACACAGTACAGTAAAACGTTGATATTATTTTATCAATAGGAGTGGAAAAAGGTACTGTGTGAAAAGAGGACATTAACGATAAGTAATGAAATAACGACACCACCTCGAAAAGCACATTTCACACCACAGCCAGCTGAATTGACATGCCAGCTGAATTGACATGCCAGCTGAATTGACATGCCAGCTGAATCCACATGCCAGCTGAATTCACATGCCAGCTGAATTCACTGAAATCAGCTGAAATCAACATGAAAGAAAACTTCAAAACGTAGCACCGACTCTACCATGGATTGGTGGTTTCAGAATTGTCTCAATGAAGAGTTCGGCGTTCGAATTAGACACGTGCGATACGCACATGCAGTTACGAAGCCGCTAGAGTTAGCGGCAGGCGGACAAGCAATACCCACTGTCATAGTACGGATGTGAAGCTAACTGAAGCTGGCTAGCTTTAAAAAAAGACTGAGTAGATCTAGCTAGCTTCGTAGCGTACTGCTCAGGAGGAGCCAGACAGAGTTGAGGACGATAGTCTCTGTGTAGATCTAGCTAGCTTTGTAGCGTACCGCTCAGGAGGAGCCAGAGTTGAGGACGAGTCTCTGTGTAGATCTAGCTAGCTTCGTAGTCCTTCTGTAGCTCAGTTGGTAGAGCATGGCGCTTGTAACGCCAGGGTAGTGGGTTCGATTCCCGGGACCACCCATACGTAGAATGTATGCACACATGACTGTAAGTCGCTTTGGATAAAAGCGTCTGCTAAATGGCATATATTTATACCGCTCAGGAGGAGCCAGAGTTGAGTACGATAGTCTCTGTCTGAGTAGATCTAGCTAGCTTTGTAGCATACCGCTCAGGAGGAGCCAGAGTTGAGGACGAGTCTCTGTGTAGAGGACGAGTCTCTAGCTAGATCTAGCTAGCTTCGTAGCATACCGCTCAGGGGAGCCAGAGTTGAGTACGATAGTCTCTGTCTGAGTAGATCTAGCTAGCTTTGTAGCATACCGCTCAGGAGGAGCCAGAGTTGAGGACGATAGTCTCTGTGTAGATCTAGCTAGCTTTGTAGCATACCGCTCAGGAGGAGCCAGAGTTGAGGACGATAGTCTCTGTGTAGATCTAGCTAGCTTCGTAGCATACCGCTCAGGAGGAGCCAGAGTTGAGTACGATAGTCTCTGTGTAGATCTAGCTAGCTTCGTAGCGTACCACTCAGGAGGAGCCAGAGTTGAGGACAATAGTCTCTGTGTAGTGTGTGTTAGTTCCTTACTTGATCCCATCTCAGTGAACCAGGAAGAGCAGGAGTTGAGGTTGATGGTCTCAAAGCGAACCACCTGGCCTGGCTCCGTGGCCTGGCTGACAGCTATACACACCATGGGGTATTCCTGCTCTGGAACCACCAACATCTCAAACACCTTCAGAGGGCTGGGTAGGGGGAAGTCAAAGTGCTGAGGGACAAAAGAGACAGAGAGAGACAGAGAGAGAGAGACAGAGAGAGAGAGACAGAGAGAGAGACAGAGAGAGAGAGAGAGAGAGAGAGAGAACGAAAGAGAAAGAGGAGGATGAGGGTCTCTGGAAGTAATGCTGAGGAGGTAAAGTGGATTCTAATACCACAGTATTTCAGTCATTTTGTAAATGAAATAATATGGATGCTATAGCAATTTTCTAGGCATAGAACTCCCATTCTCCTTCTCCATTAGCCTGCTCCTGAGCATGGACGTTAGCTGAATGGAACATAGCTTGTGTGTTTGGTTTTAAAGAGTCCTTCTATAATATGAATTATGACTGCTTGATTTGTTTTGAAACCAATGCTGTTGTTCACAGAATACAACCTACTGTAGACCTGGGATTACTAGTTGTAACTCTGCTTTGTGGAAAGTTACTGTTTCCAGGGGGTACAAATAGTTCCGTTGGAGGTGACGACAACTATTTGAATACAGACCCTCAAGCATGGCAAAATTATTATTATTTTTTAAACTATTTGAAAACATCTGAGAAAGAGACAACTTTGATTCAAGAGTCGCTATGGCTCAAGTCCTGTTCCCCCGTGCTCAAGACCCAGTCCCCGTGCTCAAGTCCTGGTCCCCCGCGCTCAAGTCCAGGTCCCCACGCTCAAGTCCCGGTCCCCGCCGCTCAAGTCCCGGTCCCGCGCTCAAGTCAAGTCCCCGCTCCCCGCCGCTCAAGTCAAGGTCCCCGCCGCTCAAGTCCCGGTCCCCGCGCTCAAGTCCCGGTCCCGTCGCTCAAGTCCCGGTCCCCGCGCTCAAGTCCCGGTCCCCACCCGCTCAAGTCCCGGTCCCCCCGCGCTCAAGTCCCGGTCCCCCCGCGCTCAAGTCCCGGTCCCCCCGCGCTCAAGTCCCGGTCCCCCCGCGCTCAAGTCCCGGTCCCCACCGCGCTCAAGTCCCGGTCCCCCCCGCTCAAGTCCCGGTCCCCCCCGCTCAAGTCCCGGTCCCCGCCGCTCAAGTCCCGGTCCCCGCGCGCTCAAGTCCCGGTCCCCGCGGCTCAAGTCAAGGTCCCCGCGCTCAAGTCCCGGTCCCCGCCGCTCAAGTCCCGGTCCCCGCGCTCAAGTCCCGGTCCCCGCCGTTCAAGTCCCGGTCCCCCCCGCGCTCAAGTCCCGGTCCCCCCCGCGCTCAAGTCCCGGTCCCCCCCGCGCTCAAGTCCCGGTCCCCCCCGCGCTCAAGTCACGGTCCCCCCGCGCTCAAGTCACGGTCCCACTACAGGTGGGGCCATTCCCAGGTGGGGCCCCAGGTGGGGCCATTCGAAGTCCCAGGTGGGGCCATTCGCTACAGGTGGGGCCATTCGACTACAGGTGGGGCCATTCGACTCAGGTGGGGCCATTCGACTACAGGTGGGGCCATTCCCCAGGTGGGGCCATTCGACTACAGGTGGGGCCATTCGACCCAGGTGGGGCCATTCGAGTCCCAGGTGGGGCCATTCGACTACAGGTGGGGCCATTCGACTACAGGTGGGGCCATTCGACTACAGGTGGGGCCATTCGACTACAGGTGGGGCCATTCGACTACAGACTAGATGAGGGACTGACCTTTATGAGCATGAACCTCTGCATGGGCTCGTACCACTGTAGCAGGACTATCCCAGACTGCAGCGCTCCACACAGATACTTATGGCCAGTGTAGGGGTTCCTCACTGTGAGAGGAGAGAGAGATGTGATTACTGTAAATAATGTATGCACTCACTACACTGTAAGTTACTTTAAATCACAGCGTCTGCAAAGTGGCACATACACGGAGTAGACAAAACATTAGGAACACCTGCTCTTTCCATGACAGACCGACCGACCTGGGTGAATGATCTATGATCCCTTATTGGAGGTCACCTGTTAAATCCACTTCTATCAGTATAGATGAAAGGGGAAGGATTTTTAAGCCTTGAGACATGGATTGTGAATGCGTGCCATTCAGAGGGTGAACGGTTGAGGGGTACAGCTGCTCTAGGAACTAGACAGTGGTTGAGGGGGTACAGCTGCTCTAGGAACTAGACAGTGGTTGAGGGGGTACAGCTGCTCTAGGAACTAGACAGTGGTTGAGGGGTACAGCTGCTCTAGGAACTAGACAGTGGTTGAGGGGGTACAGCTGCTCTAGGAACTAGACAGTGGCTGAGGGGGTATAGCTGCTCTAGGAACTAGACAGTGGTTGAGGGGTACAGCTAATCTAGGAACTAGACAGTGGTTGAGGGGGTACAGCTGCTCTAGGAACTAGACAGTGGTTGAGGGGTACAGCTGCTCTAGGAACTAGACAGTGGTTGAGGGAGGGGTACAGCTGCTCTAGGAACTAGACAGTGGTTGAGGGGTACAGCTGCTCTAGGAACTAGACAGTGGTTGAGGGGGTACAGCTGCTCTAGGAACTGGACAGTGGCTGAGGGGGTATAGCTGCTCTAGGAACTAGACAGTGGTTGAGGGGTACAGCTGCTCTAGGAACTGGACAGTGGCTGAGGGGGTATAGCTGCTCTAGGAACTAGACAGTGGTTGAGGGGTACAGCTGCTCTATGAACTAGACAGTGGCTGAGGGGTACAGCTGCTCTAGGAACTAGACAGTGGCTGAGGGGGTACAGCTGCTCTAGGAACTAGACAGTGGTTGAGGGGGTACAGCTGCTCTCGTATAGTAAACGTACCAATGCAGCACTTGTGACAGCCCTTTGTGTCCGGGATCTTGGTGGTCAAGGCAAACCTCCTGCAGAGAGAAAACAGCCAGTCATATGGTGATTGGAGAGTGGGTGACTGTAGAAATAGAACGACTAGAGCGGGAACATCCCCCCCAGACCACAGCAATTTGACTGTAGGCTCATGACCGTATTATTACTTCTATCATTTTAGTGGTGATCTGTAAGGCGAAGAGAATAGGTCCCTCTCTCTCTCTCTCTCTGGGGATCCAATAGAATAGGTCTCTCTCTCTCTCTCTCTCTCTCTCTCTGGGGATCCAATAGAATAGGTCTCTCTCTCTCTCTGGGGATCCAATAGAATAGGTCTCTCTCTCTGGGGATCCAATAGAATAGGTCTCTCTCTCTCTCTGGGGATCCAATAGAATAGGTCTCTCTCTCTCTCTGGGGATCCAATAGAATAGGTCTCTCTCTCTCTCTCTGGGGATCCAATAGAATTAGGTCCCTCTCTCTCACTGGGGATCCAATAGAATAGGTCCCTTTCTCTCACCGGGGATCCAATAGAATAGGTCCCTCTCTCTCTCACTGGGGATCCAATAGAATAGGTCCCTCTCTCTCTCTCTCTCTCTCTGGGGATCCAATAGAATAGGTCCCTCTCTCTCTCTGGGGATCCAATAGAATAGGTCCCTCTCTCTCTCACTGGGGATCCAATAGAATAGGTCCCTCTCTCTCTCTGGGGATCCAATAGAATAGGTCCCTCTCTCTCTCACTGGGGATCCAATAGAATAGGTCCCTCTCTCTCTCTCTGGGGATCCAATAGAATAGGTCCCTCTCTCTCTCTGGGGATCCAATAGAATAGGTCCCTCTCTCTCTCTGGGGATCCAATAGAATAGGTCTCTCTCTCTCTCTGGGGATCCAATAGAACAGAATAGGTCTCTCTCTCTCACTGGGGATCCAATAGAACAGAATAGGTCTCTCTCTCTCTCTCTCTCTGGGGATCCAATAGAACAGAATAGGTCTCTCTCTCTCACTGGGGATCCAATAGAACAGAATAGGTCTCTCTCTCTCTCTCTGGGGATCCAATAGAACAGAATAGGTCTCTCTCTCTCTGGGGATCCAATAGAACAGAATAGGTCTCTCTCTCTCTCTCTGGGGATCCAATAGAATAGGTCCCTCTCTCTCACCGGGGATCCAATAGAATAGCTCCCTCTCTCTCACCCGGGATCCAATAGAATAGGTCTCTCTCTCTCACCGGGGATCCAATATAATAGGTCCCTCTCTCTCACCGGGGATCAAATAGAATAGGTCCCTCTCTCTCCGTGGTTCTCTCAGTTGGTAGGGATCAAATAGGTTAGGTCCCCACCTCTCACCGTAGGGATGCAAATGAATAGGTCCTTTGGATCTCTCTCACCGGGGATCCAATAGAATAGGTCCCTTTCTCTCACCGGGGATCCAATAGAATAGGTCCCTCTCTCTCTCACCGGGGATCCAATAGAATAGGTCTCTCTCACTGGGGAACCAATAGAATAGGTCTCTCTCACCGGGGAACCAATAGAATAGGTCTCTCTCACCGGGGATCCAATAGAATAGGTCCCTCTCTCTCACCGGGGATCCAATAGAATAGGTCCCTCTCTCACTGGGGATCCAATAGAACAGAATAGGTCCCTCTCTCTCACCGGGGATCCAATAGAATAGCTCCCTCTCTCTCACCCGGGATCCAATAGAATAGGTCTCTCTCTCTCACCGGGGATCCAATATAATAGGTCCCTCTCTCTCACCGGGGATCAAATAGAATAGGTCTCTCTCTCTCACCGGGGATCAAATAGAATAGGTCCCTCTCTCTCTCCGGGGATCAAATAGAATAGGTCCCTCTCTCTCACCGGGGATCCAATAGAATAGGTCCCTTTCTCTCACCGGGGATCCAATAGAATAGGTCCCTCTCTCTCTCACCGGGGATCCAATAGAATAGGTCTCTCTCACCGGGGAACCAATAGAATAGGTCTCTCTCACCGGGGATCCAATAGAATAGGTCCCTCTCTCTCACCGGGGATCCAATAGAATAGAATAGGTCCCTCTCTCTCACCGGGGATCCAATAGAATAGGTCCCTCTCTCACTGGGGATCCAATAGAACAGAATAGGTCCCTCTCTCTCACCGGGGATCCAATAGAATAGCTCCCTCTCTCTCACCCGGGATCCAATAGAATAGGTCTCGCTCTCTCACCGGGGATCCAATATAATAGGTCCCTCTCTCTCACCGGGGATCAAATAGAATAGGTCCCTCTCTCTCACCGGGGATCAATAGAATAGGTCCCTTTCTCTCACCGGGGATCCAATAGAATAGGTCCCTCTCTCTCACCGGGGATCCAATAGAATAGGTCTCTCTCACCGGGGAACCAATAGAATAGGTCTCTCTCACCGGGGATCCAATAGAATAGGTCTCTCTCACCGGGGAACCAATAGAATAGGTCCCTCTC
Source organism: Oncorhynchus keta (assembly GCF_023373465.1). Classification (NCBI taxonomy): domain Eukaryota; kingdom Metazoa; phylum Chordata; class Actinopteri; order Salmoniformes; family Salmonidae; genus Oncorhynchus; species Oncorhynchus keta. The sequence continues at coordinate 2,275,641 of NC_068449.1, forward strand.
TCTCACCGGGGATCCAATAGAACAGAATAGGTCCCTCTCTCACTGGGGATCCAATAGAACAGAATAGGTCCCTCTCTCTCACCGGGGATCCAATAGAATAGGTCTCTCTCACCGGGGAACCAATAGAATAGGTCTCTCTCACCGGGGAACCAATAGAATAGGGTCTCTCTCACCGGGGAACCAATAGAATAGGTCTCTCTCACCGGGGAACCAATAGAATAGGTCTCTCTCACCGGGGAACCAATAGAATAGGTCTCTCTCACCGGGGAACCAATAGAATAGGTCTCTCTCACCGGGGAACCAATAGAATAGGTCTCTCTCACCGGGGATCCAATAGAATAGGTCTCTCTCACCGGGGAACCAATAGAATAGGTCTCTATCACCGGGGAACCAATAGAATAGGTCCTCTCACCGGGGAACCAATAGAATAGGTCTCTCTCACCGGGGATCCAATAGAATAGGTCTCTCTCACCGGGGAACCAATAGAATAGCTCTCTCTCACCGGGGAACCAATAGAATAGCTCTCTCTCACCGGGGAACCAATAGAATAGCTCTCTCTCACCGGGGAACCAATAGAATAGCTCTCTCACCGGGGGTCAATTAAAACAAGTGAGTCAGAGGATGTAGTGTGTGCGTGTCTCACCTAGGTAAGATCTTGTCTGGGAAGCGGTGTGTCTGGAACTGAGAGGCGAGGCCAGGTTTCTTCAACTGCTCAAACAGCCCAATCAGGTTGTGAGAGTACAGCTGGAAGGTCTTTCCTGTGATCACATATGAAACAAGTTAGCATCACATTATAAGAATAACACTGAAGAGTCCCAAATGGCACCCTATTCCCTATATAGTGCACTACTTAGTCCCAAATGGCACCCTATTCCCTATATAGTGCACTACTTTGTCCCAAATGGCACTCTATTCCCTATATAGTGCACTACTTTGTCCCAAATGGCACTCTATTCCCTACAAGCCTCTGGTCAGAAGTAGTGCACTATATGAGAAATAATGTGCCATTTAGGTCACAGACACGGTGTCCTTCCTGGGGTCACAGACACGGTGTCCTTCCTGGGGTCACAGACACGGTGTCCTTCCTGGGGTCACAGACACGGTGTCCTTCCTGGGGTCACAGACACGGTGTCCTTTCTGGGGTCACAGACACGGTGTCCTTCCTGGGGTCACAGACACGGTGTCCTTTCTGGGGTCACAGACACGGTGTCCTTCCTGGGGTCACAGACACGGTGTCCTTTCTGGGGTCACAGACACGGTGTCCTTTCTGGGGTCACGGATATAGTGTCCTTTCTGGGGTCACAGACATAGTGTCCTTTCTGGGGTCACAGATATTGTGTCCTTCCTGGGGTCACAGACATAGTGTCCTTCCTGGGGTCACAGACATAGTGTCCTTCCTGGGGTCACAGACATAGTGTCCTTTCTGGGGTCACGGATATAGTGTCCTTTCTGGGGTCACGGATATAGTGTCCTTTCTGGGGTCACAGACACAGTGTCCTTTCTGGGGTCACAGACACAGTGTCCTTCCTGGGGTCACAGACATAGTGTCCTTCCTGGGGTCACAGACATAGTGTCCTTCCTGGGGTCACAGACATAGTGTCCTTCCTGGGGTCACAGACACAGTGTCCTTCCTGGGGTCACAGACATAGTGTCCTTCCTGGGGTCACAGACATAGTGTCCTTCCTGGGGTCACAGACATAGTGTCCTTCCTGGGGTCACAGACATAGTGTCCTTCCTGGGGTCACAGACATAGTGTCCTTCCTGGGGTCACAGACATAGTGTCCTTCCTGGGGTCACAGACATAGTGTCCTTCCTGGGGTCACAGACATAGTGTCCTTCCTGGGGTCACAGACATAGTGTCCTTCCTGGGGTCACAGACATAGTGTCCTTCCTGGGGTCACAGACATAGTGTCCTTCCTGGGGTCACAGACATAGTGTCCTTCCTGGGGTCACAGACATAGTGTCCTTTCTGGGGTCACAGACATAGTGTCCTTTCTGGGGTCACGGATATAGTGTCCTTTCTGGGGTCACAGACATAGTGTCCTTTCTGGGGTCACAGACATAGTGTCCTTTCTGGGGTCACAGATATTGTGTCCTTCCTGGGGTCACAGATATTGTGTCCTTCCTGGGGTCACAGACATAGTGTCCTTCCTGGGGTCACAGACATAGTGTCCTTCCTGGGGTCACAGACATAGTGTCCTTCCTGGGGTCACAGACATAGTGTCCTTCCTGGGGTCACAGACATAGTGTCCTTTCTGGGGTCACGGATATAGTGTCCTTTCTGGGGTCACAGACACTGTGTCCTTCCTGGGGTCACAGACATCTCTTACAGTGTTTTTACGACATCCCGTTATAGTGGACAAACCAAAGACAACACTAAGATGGATTGAAGGATGGGAAGAGGATATACGGCAGAAACATGCTATTTACAAGTGTAGATGTATTCATCACCAACAGAAAATTAGTTTTAAGGAGCCAGCGTGAAATTATATGCCCTTTAATCTTAACGTACAGGGCTAGACGGTTGGAGGATTCCTGGACTTCCTGTTTATCCCATTCTAATCCCAGGAATCTCCAAACTGGGATTTCTGGAAAACATGGGAATTTTGAGAAATGTACATTTTTTGTGTGTTATTTTTCACACCATTTTTGTGATATCCAATTGCTAGTTATGATCTTTTCTTGTCGCTGCAACTCCCCAACAGGCAGAGAGAGAGAGAGACAGAGAGAGAGAGACAGAGAGAGAGAGACAGAGAGAGAGAGAGACAGAGAGAGAGAGACAGAGAGACAGACCGAGAGAGAGACAGAGAGAGAGACAGAGAGAGAGACAGAGAGAGACAGAGAGAGACAGAGAGAGACAGAGAGAGACAGAGAGAGACAGAGAGAGACAGAGAGAGACAGAGAGAGAGAGAGAGAGAGAGAGAGAGAGAGAGACAGAGAGAGAGAGAGGCGAAGGTCGAGACATGCGTCCTCCGAAAGATGAACCTGCCAATGTCGCGCTGCTTCTTAACACACTACTCATTTAACCCGGGAAGTCGCTGTGGCAATGTGAAGGTGGAAACACCGTTTGACTGACAACCGAAGTCAGCTTGCAGATGCCTGGCTTTCCACAAGGAGTAGCTAGAGCGTGATGAGCCAAGGAAAACCCCGCCGGTCAAACCCTCCCCTAACCCGGACGGTGGGATCGAACCCCAGGCTGTAGTGACGCCTCAGCACTGCGATGACTCAGAATGCTGCGCCACTCAGGAGGCCAGAATTTTTAGAAACTTAATGTAATTTTGCAACTCTTGTTATGGGTAAAATACAATATAGGGTTGTAACTGTGACAATGATGGTGATTACCTTCTGATGAAGCCGGTTAGTAGAATACCAAAGTCAAGCCAGACCAGAGAAGAGAGCAGAGGAGAGGTGAGAAAGGAGGGACAGAGTCCAAGAGGAAGAGAGGACAAGAAATCAGAGATTACATTTACTCTGAGCCGAGGCATAGGCCTACTTAAAAACGTTATGGTAGGATACACAACAGTACAATTAAGTTAACCTAGTAGTAATTTACAATAAGTAAGAAACGCTTACTTTCACTTTCTTACAACAGAGCGGCGTGTAGAGAAAATCAACAGTGGGTAAAACACAGATATAGCACACATGGTACAGAGTAGAGGCGTGTAGAGAAAATCAACAGTGGGTAAAACACAGATATAGCACACATGGTACAGAGTAGAGGCGTGTAGAGAAAATCAACAGTGGGTAAAACACAGATATAGCACACATGGTACAGAGTAGAGGCCTTCACGGGCCCATAAAATACATTAACCTGGGGCTTTCCCCTCCAGACCCAATATGCATAATTACTATAAATGCTTTATACAGAAACCCCGTTCCCAACGGACAACGAGGGTCCAGTATAGACCTGGTCGGATGTGAGAGAGATTTGTGAGGGAAGCAGCAGAAAAGTCCATTTTTTTTAGGCTACTTTATTTACCGGAGCTGATAAAGTGAGATGGAGGAAGTAGAGAGTGGTGAAGCTGGGGTCGTGCTGTGAGGAAGTAGAGAGTGGTGAAGCTGGGGTCGTGCTGTGAGATGGGAGGAAGTAGAGAGTGGTGAAGCTGGGGTCGTGCTGTGAGATGGGAGGTAGTAGAAAGTGGTGAAGCTGGGGTCGTGCTGTGAGATGGGAGGAAGTAGAAAGTGGTGAAGCTGGGGTCGTGCTGTGAGATGGGAGGAAGTAGAGAGTGGTGAAGCTGGGGTCGTACTGTGAGGAAGTAGAGAGTGGTGAAGCTGGGGTTGTGCTGTGAGATGGAGGAAGTAGAGAGTGGTGAAGCTGGGGTCGTGCTGTGAGATGGGAGGAAGTAGAGAGTGGTGAAGCTGGGGTCGTGCTGTGCGATGGAGGAAGTAGAGAGTGATGAAGCTGGGGTCGTGCTGTGAGGAAGTAGAGAGTGATGAAGCTGGGGTCGTGCTGTGAGGAAGTAGAGAGTGGTGAAGCTGGGGTTGTGCTGTGAGATGGGAGGAAGTAGAGAGTGGTGAAGCTGGGGTCGTGCTGTGAGATGGGAGGAAGTAGAAAGTGGTGAAGCTGGGGTCGTGCTGTGAGATGGGAGGAAGTAGAAAGTGGTGAAGCTGGGGTCGTGCTGTGAGATGGGAGGAAGTAGAGAGTGGTGAAGCTGGGGTCGTGCTGTGTGTTTAAGCTACTGTGAGCGTGAGCAACTGACTCCAGGGGGGGGAGGGAGAGACAGCAACAGAGACGACTTACGCTATAGCTTCCATAGCTAGGTTATTTATCATGCAATATGATTACATAGTACCTGTTTTGCCTGAATCAAACTGGGAGAAGCTAGTTAAGCTAACTAGCTAGCTAGGCTAATTGAGGTTGCATGTACTTTCTGGTCCTACACAGTTACAAACAACGACTCCATTCAGAATATAAAGTACCAGTATACCTGTTGGCTCTTGGTCGTTGAAGCCTAACTTTTAATTCCATAATTTTAATTCCATCGTCCATTGATTAGATATCTCCTAGCTTTTTCCCCACACAGAGGCTCTATGACTGTAGTATGACTTTTGATTGACCAAGAAAACGTCACACGTGCCACTCTCGTGAAACGCAAGAGTAGCGGCATAAATTACACATACCCATGAGAAACCGATCCGATCCAGACCAGTGATATTATTTACAATTCTGTATCCGGATCCGCTCGGGTACCGGATCGGGTCTCGAGTACCGGTGGATGCGTGAAGACCTCTAGTACAGATGAGCTATATACAGTTGAAGTCGGAAGTTTACATACACCTTAGCCAAATACATTTAAACTCAGTTTTTCACAATTCCTGACATTTAATCCTAGTAAAAATTCCCCGTCTTAGGTCAGTTAGGATCACCACTTTATTTTAAGAATGTGACATGTCAGAATAATAGTAAAAATAATTATTTCAGCTTTAATTTATTTAATCACATTCCCAGTGGGTCAGACGTTTACATACTAATTTAGTGTATTTGGTAGCATTGCCTTTAAACTGCTTAACTTGGGTCAAACATTTTGGGTAGCCTTCCACAAGCTTCCCACAATAAGTTGGGTGAATTTTCGCCCATTCCACCTGACAGAGCTGGTGTAAATGAGTCAGGTTTGTGGGCCTCCTTGCTCGCACAAATTTTCAGTTCTGCCCACACATTTTCTGTAGGATTGAGGTCAGGGCTTTATGATGGCCACTCCAATACCGTGGCTTTGATGCTGTTGTCCTGAAGCCATTTCGCCACAACTTTGAAAGTATGCTTGGGGTCATTGTCCATTTGGTGGAACAAACTCCCTCACGACGCCAGGACAGCGGAGTCAGTCACCACCTTCCGGAGACACCTGAAACCCCACCTCTTTAAGGAATACCTAGGATAGGATAAGTAATCCTTCTCACCCCCCTTTAAGATTTAGATGCACTATTGTAAAGTGACTATTCTACTGGATGTCATAAGGTGAATGCACCAATTTGTAAGTCGCTCTGGATAAGAGCGTCTGCTAAATGACTTAAATGTAAATGTAATGGAAGACCCATTTGCAACCAAGCTTTAACTTCCTGACCGGTGTCTTGAGATGCTGCTTCAATATATCCACATAATTTTCCTCTTCCCTCGTGATGCCATCTATTTTGTGAAGTGCACCAGTCCCTCCTGCAGCAAAGCACCCCCACAACATGATGCTGCCACCCCTGTGCTTCACGGTTGGGATGTTGTTCTTTGGTGTGCAAGCATCCCCCTTTTTCCTCCAAATATAACGATGGTCATTATGGCCAAACAGTTCCATTTTTGTTTCATCAGACCAGAGGACATTTCTCCAAAAGTATGATCTTTGGCCCCATGTGCAGTTGCAAACCGTAGTCTGGCTTTTTTATGGCGGTTTTGGAGCAGTGGCTTCTTCCTTGCTGAGTGGCCTTTCAGGTTACGTCGATATAGGACTCGTTTTACTGTGGATATAGATACTTGTGTACCTGTTTCCTCCAGCATCTTCACAAGGCCCTTTGCTGTTGTTCTGGGATTGATTTGCACTTTTCGCACCAAAGTACTTTCATCTCTAGGAAACAGAACGTGTCTCCTTCCTGAGCAGTATGACGGCTGCATGGTCCCATGGTGTTTATACTTTTGTACTATTGTTTGTACAGATGAACGTGGTGCCTTCAGGAATTTGGGAATTGCTCCCAAGGATGAACCAGACTTGCAGAGGTCTACAATTTGTTTTCTGAGGTCTTGGCTGATTTCTTTTGATTATCCCATGATGTCAAGCAAAGAGGCACTGAGTTTGAAGGTTGGCCTTGAAATACATCCACAGGTGCACCTCCAATTGACTCAAATTATGTCAATTAGCCTATCAGAAGCTTCTAAAGCCATTACATTATTTTCTGGAATTTTCCAAGCTGTTTAAAGGCACAGTCAACTTAGTGTATGTAAACTTCTGACCCACTGGAATTGTGATACAGTGAATTATAAGTGAAATAATCTGTCTGTAAACAATTGTTGGAAAAATTACTTGTGTCATGCACGAATTAGATGTCCGAATCGACTTGCCCAAACTATAGTTTGTTAACAAGAAATGTGTGGAGTGGTTGAAAAACGAGTTTTAATGACTCCAACCTAAGTGTATGTAAACTTCCGACATCAACTGTACATAGGGACATGCATAAACTAACTACAATGAGTCTTTCTCAGAGAAAGTGGTGCAACTCTACTTTCAGGTCTTGCACTTTATATACAAGAGTATGTGGACACCCCTTTAAATTAGTGGATTCGGCCATTTCAGCCACAATCGTTGCTGACAGGTGTATAAAATCGAGCACACAGCCATGCAATCTCCACAGACAAACATTGGCAGTAGAATGGCCTTACTGAAGAGCTCAGTGACATTCCTTTCCAACAAGTCAGTTCATCAAATGTCTGCCCTGCTTGATCTGGCCCCCCGGTCAACTGTAGGTGATGTTATTGTGAAGTGGAAACGTCTAGGAGCAACAACGGCTCAGCCGCAAAGTGGTAGGCCACACAAGCTCTCAGAACGGGGCCGCCGAACGATGAAGCCTGTAAACATCTGTCCTTGGTTACAACACTCACTACCGAGTTCCAAACTGCCTGTGGAAGCAACGTCAGCACAATAACTGTTTGTCGGGAGCTTCATGAAATGGGTTTCCATGGCCGAGCAGCCGCACACAAGCCTAAGATCACCATGCACAATGCCAAGTGTCGGCTGGAATTGTGTAAAGCTCGCCGCCATTTGGACTCTTAAGCAGTGGAAACGCGTTCTCTGGAGTGATGAATCACACTTCACCACCTGACAGAGACATCAGGTTGTTGTTGATACCTGTATCTGTCCTACTGACTCACCTGACAGAGACATCAGGTTGTTGTGATACCTGTCCTACTGACTCACCTGACAGAGACAGCAGGTTGTTGTTGATACCTGTATCTGTCCTACTGACTCACCTGACAGAGACAGCAGGTTGTTGTTGATACCTGTATCTGTCCTACTGACTCACCTGACAGAGACATCAGGTTATTGTTGATACCTGTCCTACTGACTCACCTGACCGAGACAGCAGGTTATTGTTGATACCTGTCCTACTGACTCACCTGACAGAGACATCAGGTTGTTGTTGATACCTGTATCTGTCCTACTGACTCACCTGACAGAGACATCAGGTTGTTGTGATACCTGTATCTGTCCTACTGACTCACCTGACAGAGACAGCAGGTTGTTGTTGATACCTGTATCTGTCCTACTGACTCACCTGACAGAGACATCAGGTTATTGTTGATACCTGTCCTACTGACTCACCTGACCGAGACAGCAGGTTATTGTTGATACCTGTCCTACTGACTCACCTGACCGAGACAGCAGGTTATTGTTGATACCTGTCCTACTGACTCACCTGACAGAGACATCAGGTTGTTGTTGATGATGTAGAGCCAGGTACACTTCCTGGGGAACAGCTAGAAGGGGAACATAACACAATAAAGGACATTCAATACTCTCTGTTGAAATAGAACAATTCGGCAGTAGACAGCACACTATTTCACGGATTCAGATCTACAGTAACTAAGAGGTAGAAATGATTGTTGCCATGTTTATAGCTATATTTATTAAGGATGGGGCATCTTTCCCTTTCAAGACGATTCGTATCTAGCTCGATACATGGGCTCCGATACGATACAGGAACGACACGTTTTAGTTTGAAACGTAATTTACAGAACAGCTATGACCACAGCCAATGAATATATAGCAAAACTTTGTCTTTCGCCTCCCATCTCCAAATCAAATGGTTTTGACAAGTTCTTTACAGAGTGATCTTCTCTTCGGCCATACAGTGTGCCTCACCAAAAGTAATCGCTGTTCTCGTCATGACATTATCAACTTTTACCCTGTACAGTGGGGAGAACAAGTACTTGATACACTGCCGATTTTGCAGGCTTTCCTACTTACAAAGCATGTAGAGGTCTGTAATTTTTATCAAATCGGTACACTTCAACTGTGAGAGACGGAATCTAAAACAAAAATCCAGAAAATCACATTGTATGATTTTTAAGTAATTAATTTGCATTTTATTGCCATGGCATAAGTATTTTATTACCTACCAACCAGTAAGAATTCCGGCTCTCACAGACCTGTTAGTTTTTCTTTAAGAAGCCCTCCTGTTCTCCACATAACCAAATTACACACACTACCGTAAGACACACACTACCGTAAAACACACACTACCGTAAAACACACACTACCGTAAGATACACACTACCGTAAAACACACACTACCGTAAGATACACACTACCGTAAGATACACACTACCGTAAGATACACACTACCGTAAGATACACACTACCGTAAGATACACACTACCGTAAGAAACACACACTACCGTAAAACACACACTCCCGTAAAACACACACTACCGTAAGATACACACTACCGTAAAACACACACTACCGTAAAACACACACTACCGTAAAACACACACTACCGTAAAACACACACTACCGTAAAACACACACTACCGTAAACACACACTACCGTAAAACACACACTACCGTAAAACACACACTACCGTAAAACACACACTACCGTAAAACACACACTACCGTAAGACACACACTACCGTAAAACACACACTACCGTAAAACACACACTACCGTAAAACACACACTACCGTAAAACACACACACACTACCGTAAAACACACACACCCGTAAGATACACACTACCGTAAAATACACACTACCGTAAAATACACACGACCGTAAAATACACACGACCGAAAAATACACACTACCGTAAAATACACACTACCGTAAAATACACACTACCGTAAAATACACACTACCGTAAAATACACACTACCGTAAGATACACACTACCGTAAGATACACACTACCGTAAAACACACACTACCGTAAGATACACACTACCGTAAGATACACACTACCGTAAGATACACACTACCGTAAAACACACACTACCGTAAGATACACACTACCGTAAGATACACACTACCGTAAGATACACACGACCGAAAAATATACACTACTGTTCAAAAGTTTGGGGTCACTTAGAAATGTCCTTGTTTTTGAAAGATTTTTTCTTTCTTTTGTCTACTAAAATAACATCAAATTGATCAGCAATACAGTGTAGACATTGTTAATGTTGTAAATTATTTCTAAGTGACCCCAAACGGTAGTGTAGGTTGTCACCCCAACTTATAAAGCCTAATATCACCCGGGGTTTTGTCAAGAGAGAACCTGAACCCGATGGGCAGTCTGGGTGAGAAGGAGTCCTCTGACTATCTGTTCAACAAGTCCCAGGAAATTGAGCCTCGCAACTGCAAGCAGCCGCCACGATTCGTAAGATTAATTTATACGTATCGTCCGTCAAGGGTAATGTGATCAGTTCTACATCACTAAAAAAAAAAAAAATGGAGCAGGAAGATGAAAAGCAACGAGAAACATGTTTAAATTGGAATTTCAGATGGACTTCAAATGCTCACACACAGACTTTTCCCCCATTCGGTCAAACAAAAAAAACATCCTTATTACCAACACGGTATTGTAAAACGCATCGTTCGTGGCCGGTGTTTGCAGACTTTTTATTTTTTGTACAGTTTTGTCCTGCACGCAAAATGATTTGTAGATCAACGACTGTCAACAGCGTCACGTGCAGTTAGCGCGCTGAAGGAGAGGACTCATCAGTTATTTCTGAAGGTATGTCATATACAAGCTAAACCTTTTTTTTTAGTGAACCGGCGATTCTTAACGGTTTCAAAACATTCTCTGACCGACGCACGCTACCAATGGATCGGTTTTGGGAATACACTTGTATCTTAAAAACATTAGGAATCGGGGACCGACGCGTATCGGGTGAATCGTTCCTTCCCTAATATTTCTTAGTGCTGTGCCTACCACCGTAGTAAAGACTACAGACGATAATATGTGTTATCAGTTTGGTCCTATATATGTTTATGGTTACTAGTTTTATTCGTGTCAAAGCAAAGTTATCCTCGACATGTTAACCCATGTGTTCCTACCTGTTCCATGGTGGCTTCATGCAGCTCATTCAGGTTGAGGGTATAGATCCCATCCTCCGTCCCAAATATAAGGTACTGGTCTGGAAAACAGTAGAAACATATCGAATTGTCTGTGACACATTCACTCTCACTAACACGTGTGTGTGTGTGTGTGTGTGTGTGTACAGTAGTGTGTGTGTGTACAGTAGTGTGTGTGTGTGTGTGTGTGTGTGTGTGTGTGTGTGTGCAGTTTGTGTGTGTGTGTGTGTGTGTGTGTGTGTACAGTAGTGTGTGTGTGTGTGTGTGTGTGTGTGTGTGTGTTACCTTTGGTATCTGGGTGTATCCACGACGTGGCACAGTTGATTTTCAGTGGACAACCATCAAACACTTTGGAGAAACAGGCTCCCATCTAGAGTAGTGATGACACAAATATCAACAAACTGGGGATCAGAGAGTTCACCACCCAAAGTTGGTCTGGAAGATGGTAACCAGAGACAACATTCTGACCAGAGACAACATTCTGACCAGAGACAACATTCTGACCAGAGACAACATTCTGACCAGAGTAACCAGAGACAACATTCTGACCAGAGACAACATTCTGACCAGAGACAACATTCTGACCAGAGACAACATTCTGACCAGAGTAACCAGAGACAACATTCTGACCAGAGACAACATTCTGACCAGAGACAACATTCTGACCAGAGACAACATTCTGACCAGAGACAACATTCTGACCAGAGACAACATTCTGACCAGAGTAACCACAGACAACATTCTGACCAGAGACAACATTCTGACCACAGACAACATTCTGACCAGAGTAACCAGAGACAACATTCTGACCACAGACAACATTCTGACCAGAGACAACATTCTGACCACAGACAACATTCTGACCAGAGTAACCAGACAACATTCTGACCAGAGTAACCACAGACAACATTCTGACCAGAGTAACCAGACAACATTCTGACCAGAGTAACCAGATGACATTCTGACCAGAGACAACATTCTGAACAGAGTAACCACAGACAACATTCTGACCAGAGTAACCACAGACAACATTCTGACCAGAGTAACCACAGACAACATTCTGACCAGAGTAACCACAGACAACATTCTGACCAGAGTAACCAGAGACAACATTCTGACCACAGACAACATTCTGACCAGAGTAACCACAGACAACATTCTGACCAGAGTAACCAGAGACAACATTCTGACCAGAGTAACCACAGACAACATTCTGACCAGAGTAACCACAGACAACATTCTGACCACAGACAACATTCTGACCAGAGTAACCAGAGACAACATTCTGACCAGAGTAACCACAGACAACATTCTGACCAGAGTAACCACAGACAACATTCTGACCACAGACAACATTCTGACCAGAATAACCATAGACGTCATTTTGACCACAGACGACATTCTGACCAGAGACGACCAGCAACCAGAGACGACCAGCCGCACAGCAACCAGAGACGACCAGCAACCAGAGACGACCAGCCGCACAGCAACCAGAGACGACCAGCCGCACAGCAACCAGAGACGACCAGCAACCAGAGACGACCAGCCGCACAGCAACCAGAGACGACCAGCCGCACAGCAACCAGAGACGACCAGCAACCAGAGACGACCAGCCGCACAGCAACCAGAGACGACCAGCAACCAGAGACGACCAGCCGCACAGCAACCAGAGACGACCAGCAACCAGAGACGACCAGCCGCACAGCAACCACAGACGACCAGCAACCAGAGACGACCAGCCGCACAGCAACCAGAGACCACGACCAGCAACCAGAGACGACCAGCAACCAGAGACGACCAGCAACCAGAGACGACCAGCAACCAGAGACGACCAGCAACCAGAGACGACCAGCAACCAGAGACGACCAGCAACCAGCAACCAGAGACGACCAGCAACCAGAGACGACCAGCAACCAGAGACGACCAGCAACCAGAGACGACCAGCAACCAGAGACGACCAGCAACCAGAGACGACCAGCTGCACAGTTGGAGTCGGTTCAGTCGAACCACAGACTACATAAATCATCATATCAATACATCAGACATAGTGTAACCCATCCACCACGAAGGAATGTGTTCTGCTGGGGGTACAATGGAGCTAAATAAAAAAGATCATCAGGACAACAACCAGACACACATTACACTCAGCAACCACAGATGACCAGCACACCAGACACGACCAGCATTACACTCACTACATACACAGCACACCACATTACACTCACTACAGCACACACCACACGACCAGCACACCACATTACACCAGCTACACACACTCACACACACACATTACACTCACTACACACACAACCACATTACACCAGCCGCACACAACCAGACACTCAGCATTACACTCACTACACACACCAGCATTACCTCACGACCAGCACACACATTACACTCACTACACACACCAGCACACTCAGACACACACACATTACACTCACTACACAGCAACCACATTACACCAGCACACACATTACACACCACACACACACACACACAGACGACCACACACACATTACACTCACTACACACACCAGCAACCACACACACACACACACACACACACATTACCAGCACCAGACGACCACACACACATTACACACACACACACACACATTACACGACCAGCAACCACACACGACCAGCAACCACACACACACATTACACTCACTACACACACACACACACCACACACACACACACACACACACACACACACACACACCACACACACACCACTCACTACACCACACACACATTACAGCAACCAGACACACATTACACCAGCAACCACAGACGACACACAACACATTACACTCACCACACGACCAGCAACCAGAGACCACATTACACCAGCTAAACACACTCACCACACACAGACACCAGCAACCACAGACGACCAGCAACCACACACACCACACACCAGAGACGACCAGCAACCAGATTACACTCACTACACACACACACATTACACTCACTACAGCAACCAGACACGACACAGCAACCAGACACACCAGCACACCATTACACTCACGACCAGCACACCACATTACACCTAGCAACCATTACACTCACTACACACAGCAACTCACATTACACACACTACACACATTACACTCACTACACACACATTACACTCACTACACACACACACATTACACCACTACACACACACCACATTACACTCAGCACACACACACACATTACAGATCACACAGCAACACAGACACGACCACACACACACACACTACACCACTACACACCAGACACACACTACAGCAACCACACACACTACACACAGCACACACACACTACACACACACACACTACACACACACACTACACACACACACACACTACACACACACACATTACACTCAGACATTACACTCACTACACACCACATACACTCACCACACACACACATTACACTCACTACACACACACACACATTACACTCACTACACACACACACACACACACACACACACAATACACACTACACACACACTCACATTACACTCACTACACACACATTACACTCACACACACACACCACATTACCACTACACAACATTGTGTTCTACACACACATACAATACACTCACTACACAACAACATTACACTCAAGGACAACATTACACTCACTACACACACACACATTACACTCACTACACACACACACATTAGGTCACTACACATCACAACGGGGACACATTACACTCACTAACACACTTCTACACAAGGCCATCAGACTGTTAATAAACAATCACACGAACACACACAGGCTGCTGCCTACAGACAGCCATGAAATCATTGGACACTAACAAATGCATTTTACTACCATCATTGCATCTCATCTATGCCACACACACATCGCTACACACACATCCATATTTACATGACCATATTTACATATTCTATTCCATCCCTTTACCTAGACAACATTAGGTAGTTGTTGTGACACATTACACTCACTAGAAGCACACACACACACATACACTCACTACCAACACACACACACATTACACTCACTACACACACACACTACACCACTACAACATCATTAACCACTACACACACACACACTACACTCACTACACACACACACCAACACACATCTGCTAACCACGTGACCAACAACATCTGCTAACCACGTGACCAACAACATCTCACTAACCACGTGACCAACAACATCACATTACTAACCACGTGACCAACAACATCACTAACCACGTGACCAACAACATCTGCTAACCACGTGACCAACAACATCTGCTAACCACGTGACCAACAACATCTGCTAACCACGTGACCAACAACATCTGCACACACACAGACACACGTGACCAACAACATCTGCTTTGTCCCACGTGACCAGACAACATCTGAAAGATCATCAAGTGACAACAACCACCCACAGCCACTGCCTGTTCCCCCGCTATCATCCAGAAGGCAAGGTCAACAGGTGCATCAAAGCACGGGACAGAGAAACATAAACAGCTTCTATCTCAAGGCCATCAGACTGTTAAACAATCACCACGAAACACAGAGAGGCTGCTGCCCAGACAGCCATGAAATCATTGGACACTAACAAATGCACCAACATCATCTGCGCTCATCCACGTGATTTATATTTACATATTCTTATTCCATCCCTTTACCTAGATTTGTGTGTATTAGGTAGTTGACCAATTGTTAATATTCTGCACTGATGGAACGAGAACCAACAACATCTGCTAACCACTGACCAATAACATCTGCTAACCACGTGTACGTGACCAACAACATCTGCTAACCACGTGACCAACAACATCTGCTAACCACGTGACCAACAACATCTGCTAACCACGTGACCAACAACATCTGCTAACCACGTGACCAACAACATCTGCTAACCACGTGACCAACAACATCTGCTAACCACGTGACCAACAACATCTGCTAACCACGTGACCAACAACATCTGCTAACCACGTGACCAACAACATCTGCTAACCACGTGACCAACAACATCTGCTAACCACGTGACCAACAACATCTGCTAACCACGTGACCAACAACATCTGCTAACCACGTGACCAACAACATCTGCTAACCACGTGACCAACAACATCTGCTAACCACGTGACCAACAACATCTGCTAACCACGTGACCAACAACATCTGCTAACCACGTGACCAACAACATCTGCTAACCACGTGACCAACAACATCTGCTAACCACGTGACCAACAACATCTGCTAACCACGTGACCAACAACATCTGCTAACCACGTGACCAACAACATCTGCTAACCACGTGACCAACAACATCTGCTAACCACGTGACCAACAACATCTGCTAACCACGTGACCAACAACATCTGCTAACCACGTGACCAACAACATCATAACCACTGACCAACCATCTGCTAACCACGTGACCAACAACATCTGCTAACCACGTGACCAACAACATCTGCTAACCACGTGACCAACAACATCTGCTAACCACGTGACCAACAACATCTGCTAACCACGTGACCAACAACATCTGCTAACCACGTGACCAACAACATCTGCTAACCACGTGACCAACAACATCTGCTAACCACGTGACCAACAACATCTGCTAACCACGTGACCAACAACATCTGCTAACCATGTGACCAACAACATCTGCTAACCACGTGACCAACAACATCTGCTAACCACGTGACCAACAACATCTGCTAACCATGTGACCAACAACATCTGCTAACCATGTGACCAACAACATCTGCTAACCATGTGACCAACAACATCTGCTAACCACGTGACCAACAACATCTGCTAACCACGTGACCAACAACATCTGCTAACCACGTGACCAACAACATCTGCTAACCACGTGACCAACAACATCTGCTAACCACGTGACCAACAACATCTGCTAACCATGTGACCAATAACATTTGCTAACCACGTGTATGTGACCAATAACATAACCTGTATGTGACCAACAACATCTGCTAACCACGTGTATGTGACCAACAACATCTGCTAACCACGTGTGTAACCATGTGACCAATAACATCTGCTAACCACGTGTGTATGTGACCAATAACATCTGCTAACCATGACCAACAACATCTGCTAACCACGTGACCAACAACATCTGCTAACCATGTGACCAATAACATCTGCTAACCACGTGTATGTGACCAATAACATCTGCTAACCACGTGTATGTGACCAATAACATCTGCTAACCACGTGTATGTGACCAATAACATCTGCTAACCACGTGTATGTGACCAATAACATCTGCTAACCATGTGTATGTGACCAATAACATCTGCTAACCATGTGTATGTGACCAATAACATCTGCTAACCATGTGTATGTGCCCAATAACATCTGCTAACCATGTGTATGTGCCCAATAACATCTGCTTACCATGTGTATGTGACCAATAACATCTGCTAACCATGTGTATGTGACCAATAACATATGCTAACCATGTGTATGTGACCAATAACATCTGCTAACCATGTGTATGTGACCAATAACATCTGCTAACCATGTGTATGTGACCAATAACATCTGCTAACCCACGTGTATGTGACAAAATACAATTTGATCTAGGGACGACACCAAGTCTGCGTTCCAAATGGCCCCCTATTCCCTATGTAGTGTCGTACTTCATAGGGCTCTGGTCAAAAGTAGTGCACTGATAGAGGGAATAGGGGTGTCATTTGGGACACAGTGAGACTCGTCCACATGGGTCACTCACCAGGACTTTAGGAGTGGGGGGCAGGCCGTTGATAGCTGGCTTCTGAGGAGAAACAAATAAACCACACATCAGACTGGAGGGCATACGAAGAAAACGACAACTGTTGTTTTGATCTGAGCTGGTTTGCCAAGCACCGTTTTAAAATGGTAATCTGTTGACTTCAAGCAACCTTTTCTTGTTTTTAAGCAAGTTGTGATTAAAATCCATCGTGATTTAATTATGTCAATAGAGCGGTTAGCTAGCTTGGAGGAAGTATTGAGTGTTGTGTCGGCACGCTTAGCTAGCTACCATAGCCTACGGAGTGAGACTGGTTCATGACATTTAATGTTTTTTTTTTTTGTTGTCACTCCCGTTGGCTCCCCTACGTAAGGGGCCCGTGCTCTTCGATTGAAGTTGTTGGTCACTGACGAGCATTGCGATACTACAAGTAGAATATGTAGGTTCGGCTCTACCGGGTCGGCACGCAGTAGGTACCACTTCTATTCTAGCAAGAGAGAAGCACCTGTCAGCAGTCAGATATTTGGTGTGTTTAATGCTTTATAAACCCAACTGCTGTCTCTAACCTCAGCACTGTGGTGGTGGGGGGGACGGGGACAGACAGTCGGGCTCTGTCCCAAGTGGAAACATATTCCCTATATATATATATACACATCTTTCCCAAATGGAAATCTATTCCTTACATACAGTGGTGCAAAAAAGTATTTAGTCAGCCACCAATTGTGCAAGTTCTCCCACTTAAAAAGATGAGAGGCCTGTAATTTTCATCATATGTACACTTCAACTGTGACAGACAAAATGAGAAAATCCAGAAAATCACATTGTAGGATTTTTTATGAATTTATTTGCAAATTATGTTGGAAAATAAGTATTTGGTCAATAACAAAAGTTTCTCAATACTTTGTTATATACCCTTTGTTGGCAATGACAGAGGTCAAACATTTTCTGTAGATCTTCACAAGGTTTTCACACACTGTTGCTGGTATTTTGGCCCATTCCTACATGCAGATCTCCTCTAAAGCAGTGATGTTTTGGGGATGTTGCTGGGCAACACAGACTTTCAACTCCCTCCAAAGATTGTCTATGGGGTTGAGATCTGGAGACTGGCTAGGCCACTCCAGGACCTTAAAATGCCTCTTACGAAGAAACTCCTTCATTGCCCGGGCGGTGTGTTTGGGATCATTGTCATGCTGAAAGACCCAGCCACGTTTCATCTTCAATGCCCTTGCTGACGGAAGGAGGTTTTCACTCAAAATCTCACGATACATGGCCCCATTCATTCTTTCCTTTACATGGATCAGTCGTCCTGGTCCCTTTGCAGAAAAACAGCCCCAAAGCATGATGTTTCCACCCCCATGCTTCACAGTAGGTATGGTGTTCTTTGGATGCAACTCAGCATTCTTTGTCCTCCAAACACAACGAGTTGAATTTTTACCAAAAAGTTATATTTTGGTTTCATCTGACCATATGACATTCTCCCAATCTTCTTCTGGATCATTCAAATGCTCTCTAGCAAACTTCAGACGGGCCTGGACATGTACTGGCTTAAGCAGGGAGACACGTCTGGCACTGCAGGATTTGAGGCCCTGGCGGCGTAGTGTGTTACTGATGGTAGGCTTTGTTACTTTGGTCCCAGCTCTCTGCAGGTCATTCACTAGGTCCCCCCGTGTGGTTCTGGGATTTTTGCTCACTGTTCTTGTGATCATTTTGAACCCACGGGTGAGATCTTGCATGGAGCCCCAGATGGAGGGAGATTATCAGTGGTCTTGTATGTCTTCCATTTCATAATAATTGCTCCCACAGTTGATTTCTTCAAACCAAGCTGCTTACCTATTGCAGATTCAGTTTTCCCAGCCTGGTGCAGGTCTACAATTTTGTTTCTGGTGTCCTTTGACAGCTCTTTGGTCTTGGCCATAGTGGAGTTTGGAGTGTGACTGTTTGAGGTTGTGGACAGGTGTCTTTTATACTGATAAGTTCAAACAGGTGCCATTAATACAGGTAACGAGTAGAGGACAGAGAAGCCTCTTAAAGAAGAAGTTACAGGTCTGTGAGAGCCAGAAATCTTGCTTGTTTGTAGGTGACCAAATACTTATTTTCCACCATAATTTGCAAATAAATTCACTAAAAATCCTACAATGTGATTTTCTGGATTTTTTTTCTCATTTTGTCTGTCATAGTTGAAGTGTACCTATGATGAAAATTACAGGCCTCTCATCTTTTTAAGTGGGAGAACTTGCACAATTGGTGGCTGACTAAATACTTTTTTGCCCCACTGTATGTTACCTGAGATTATATGACTGTGACATATTTCGACTGCTCTGCCATATACATAGTCACATAGCAAATACAATCACATAGATAAAAAGCCTCACAGGGTAGTCTTTCTTCTCCTTCCTCTGTGGTCGGCTGGGAGGAGTCTTGGGACTGTCCCCGTTCACACCTCCATCAGAGTCTTCAAGTTCTGGGGACAGAGACAAGTTACATTTGATATTTCAGTAATTTATGGGTTTCGCAGAGCTACTGCTGTGGGTTACATTTGATATTTCAGTAATTTAGGGGTTCCGCAGGGCTACTGCTGGGGGTTACATTTGATATTTCGGTAATTTAGGGGTTCCGCAGGGCTACTGCTGGGGGTGAGTGGCAAGAGATAAAAAAATAAATGCATTCGGTATTCCGACCCTTTGACCTTTTCCACATTTTGTTGCAGCCTTATTCTTAAATGGATGAATTATTATTATTGTTATTTTTTTTATTGATCAATCTATACACAACCTATTTTTCTGCAAATTTATTAAAAATAACATTTACATAAGTATTCAGTACTTTGTTGAAGAACCTTTGGCAGCGATTACAGCCTAGAGTCTTCTTGGGTATGACGCCACAAGCTTGGCACACCTGTATTTGGAGTTTCTCCCATTCTTCTCTGCATATCCTCTCAAGCTCTGTGAGGTTGGATGGGGAGCGTCGCTGAGCAGTTATTTTCAGGTCTCTTCAGAGATGTTCAATGGGATTCAAGTCCGGGCTCTGGCTGGGCCACTCAAGGACATTGAGACTTGACCCGAAGCCACTCCTGCGTTGTCTTGGCTGTGTGCTTCGGGTTGTTGTCCTGTTGGAAGGTGAAACTCTGGAGCAGATTTTCATCAAGTATCTTCTGGACTTTGCTCTGTTCATCTTTCCCCCGGCCCTGACTAGTCTCAGTCCCTGCCACTGAAAAACAACCCCACAGCATGATGTTGCCACCACCATGCTTCACCGTACAAATTGTGCTAGCATTCCTCGAGCCGTGACGCTTAGCATTCAGGCCAAAGAGTTCAATCTTGGTTTCGTCAGACCAGAGAATCTTGTTGCTCATGGCCAGAGTCTTTGGGTGCTTTTTGGCAAACTTCAAGTGGGCTGTCATGTGCCTTTCACTGAGGAGTTGCTTCCGTCTGGCCACTTCCATAAAGGCCTGATTGGTGGAGTGCTGCAGAGATAGCTGTCCTTCTGGAAGGTCCTCCCATCTCCACAGAGGAACTCTGGAGCTCTGTCAGAGTGACCATCGGATTCTTGGTCACCTCCCTGACCAAGGCCCTTCTCCCCCGATTGTTCAGTTTGGCCGGGCGGCCAGCTCTAAGAAGAGTCTTGGTGGTTCCAAACTTCTTCCATTGAAGAACGATGGAGGCCACTGTGTTCTTGGGAACTTTCAATGTTGTAGAACGTTTTTGGTACCCTTCCCCAGATCTGTCCCTCGACGAAATCCTGTCTCGGAGCTCTATGGACAATTCCTTTGACCTCACGGCTTCATTTTTGCTCCGACATGCACTGTCAACTGTGTGACCTTATATAGACAGGTGTGTGCATTCCAAATCATGTCCAATCAATTGAATTTACCACAGGTGGACGCCAATCAAGTTGTGGAAACATCTCAAGGATGATCAATGGAAACAGGAAGCACTTGAGCTCAATTTGAGTCTCATCGCAAAGGGTCGGAATACTTATGTAAATAAACAGGTAATTCTGTTTTTGTATACATTTGCAAAAATATCTAAAAACCTCTTTTCTCTGTCATTATGGGGTATTGTGTTTATATTAATTCATTAATCTAATTTTAGAATAAGGTAAGAAAATATGGAAAAAGGCGTCTGAACGTAATTTAAAAAAATAAACAAAACCAATTGTACATTTCACAAGTTCTTGTATTTAAAAAAAATGTTTTTAACAGAAATGCACTGTAATTTAAGCTTTAAAATCGCAACATTTTCTTTGCCTCGTGGCAAAATGTGTACAATTAGCAGGATATTAGCTTTAAAACTGTAACAAATGAGAAAAGTGTAAAATTGCAGGAATTTAAGCTTGAAAACTGAAATTCTCTCTCGCCCCGATGCAAATAGGTGGCTTTTGTTTTTGTCTCACTCAAGTTAAGGGGGCCCCCTGATGAATTTGCTACCACAAAAAAAAGATCCCCCTGGGCCCAAATATTTACGAAACCCTGATTTAGCAGACACTCTTATCCAGAGCCACTTACAATCAGTAAGTAAAAGAACCACATATCAGCATCATTGCAAGCAGGGAGAAGTGGAGGGTTATATCTAGTCTCTGAGGGTTATACACTACCAAAAGTATGAGGACACCTGCTCGTCAAACATCTCATTCCTGAATCATGGGCATTAATATGGAGTTGGTACCCCCCTTTGCTATAACAGCCTCCAGTCTTCAAGGAAAGCTTTTCACTAGATGTTTGAACATTGCTGCGGGGGACTTGCTTCTATTCAGCCATGAGAGTTAGTGAGGTCGGGCACTGATGTTGGGCGATTAGGCCTGGCTTGCAGTCGGCGTTCCAATTCATCCCCAAGGTGTTCGATGGGGGTTGAGGTCAGGGCTGTGCGCAGGCCAGTCAAGTTCTTCCACACCGATCTCAACAAACCAATTCTGTATGAACCTCGCTTTGTGCACGGGGGCATTGTCATGCTAAAACAGGAAAGGGCCTTCCCCAAACTGTTGCCACCAAGATGGAAGCACAGAATTCTCTAAGATTTCCTTCCACTGGAACTAAGGGCTTAGCCCGAACCATGAAAAACAGCCCCAGACCATTATTCCTCCTCCACCAACCTTTACAGTTGGCACTGCTATGGTGCAGGTAGTGTTCTCCTTGGCATCCACCAAACCCAGATTTGTCCGTGGGACTACCAAGATGTTGAAGTGTGATTCATCACTCCAGAGAACACGGTTCCACTGCTCCAAAGTCCAATGGCGGCAAGCTTTACACCACTCCAGTCGACTCTTGGCATTCTGCATGGTGATCTTCGGCTTGTGTGCGGCTGCTCGGCCATGGAAACCCGTTTCATGAAGCTCCCGACGAACAGTTCTTGTGCTGACGTTGCTTCCAGAGGCAGTTTGGAACTCGATAGTGAGTGTTGCAACCCAGGACAGACTATTTATTTATTTTTTTTACACGCAAAGCGCTTCAGCACTCGGCGGTCCCGTTCTGTGAGCTTGGGTGTCCTACATACTTAAGTATATAGTGTATCTAGCATATAGGATTTTCTCTGAGGGTATTGAACCACTATAGTGAATACAACTACACACACACACACACACCGGACTGTTTATTAGGTACACCACCTCCTATGGATCGCTCCAACAGACAGTGAGTCACGTGACCGTGGCAGGAAGACAGTGAGTCACGTGACCGTGGCAGGAAGACAGTGAGTCACGTGACCGTGGCAGGAAGACAGTGAGTCACGTGACCGTGGCAGGAAGACAGTGAGTCACGTGACCGTGGCAGGAAGACAGGTATCAATGCATTCAGTTACTGTTTGATTGAACGTTAGAATGGGGAAAAACGAGTAACCTAAGAGAGTTTGAGCGTGGTATGATCGTCGGTGCCAGGCGAATCCAGTATCTCAGAAATGGCCGCCCTCCTGGGCTTTAGACCCACGACGGTATCTAGAGTTTTTAACCAAGGACGGAGCGACAAACAAACAAACAAAAACACCCCGTTAACAAATCCCGGTTCCTCTTGCGTCATTCTGATGGCAGGCAGGATTTGGCACGAGTCCATCCTGCCCGGTGTCAACAGTACAGGCTGGTGGCTGTTGTGTGGGGGACATGTTGTCCTGGCACAGTTCAGGCTTCAGCATGGACCAATATCCCTGTGGAAAAATTCAGGCTGTTCTGGCTGGCAAAGCGAGGTCCGACCCAGACACTAGATTAGGTGTACCTAATAAACGGTCCAGTGAATGCATCTACAGTACACCCCGGACACTAGATTAGGTGTACCTAATAAACGGTCCAGTGAACGCATCTACAGTACACCCCGGACACTAGATTAGGTGTACCTAATAAACTGTCCAGTGAATGCATCTACAGTACACCCCGGACACTAGATTAGGTGTACCTAATAAACTGTCCAGTGAATGCATCTACAGTACGAACACAGTTAGATGCAACTTCTTACCTTTGGATATGTTTGAATTACTGACGAAAACGTTGTTTGAATAACTGATAGCTTGGAAGAGAAGATATATTTTTGTTTTCCTCATTTAGAGAGAGTACGCTAACCTTAAATCAATTTAACCCTTAAACGTATATGGGAATTGATCTGGTGGAATAGGGCGGCTAAATATACATGTTGATCTTACAGAAGAAATTATGAAATGCAAGTTTTCAATTAAAAGAAAACAGTTTGTAGATTATGGGGAACGTATTTGACTAATCTGACACCCTTGATTTTACAGGACATTTACAGGACATTTACAGGACATTTACAGGACATTTACAGGACATGGACATTTACAGGACATGGACATTTACAGGACATTTACAGGACATGGACATTTACAGGACATTTACAGGACATTTACAAGACATTTACAAGACATTTACAAGACATTTACAGGACATTTACAGGACATTTACAGGACATGGACATTTACAGGACATTTACAGGACATGGACATTTACAGGACATTTACAGGACATTTACAGGACATTTACAGGACATGGACATTTACAGGACATTTACAGGACATTTACAGGACATGGACATTTACAGGACATTTACAGGACATTTACAGGACATTTACAGGACATGGACATTTACAGGACATGGACATTTACAGGACATTTACAGGACATTTACAGGACATGGACATTTACAGAACATTTACAGGACATTTACAGTATATTTACAGGACATTTACAGGACATTTACAGGACATTTACAGTATATTTACAGGACATTTACAGTATATTTTGCCGCATTAGTTGATAATTAAATCTGAAAACACACTGGATAGATTCAGTAACTTGAGACTATTCAGTATATTTTGCTGACTGTCACGCACGCACGCACACACACACACACACACACACACACACACACACACACACACACACACACACACACACACACACACACACACACACACACACACACACACACACACACACACACACACACACACACACACACACAACACTTTTATGACTTCAACTATGAAAGAAGGTGCTATTTTAAGCTCTCCAAAAAGCTGAGCTCTTGAGGAATTACAGCAAGCCGCCTTGTAGTTGTTTTGAAGCATGCTGGATAGCCGCTGCGTTTCCAATTCAGGCGCTTATTAGTACAACAAAAATCTGCCATTTTCAACCAGTGTAGGGGTACGGGTGCAAAGATATGCGTGTGTGTGTTTTAACTCACCAGGGTCCGAGGCTGTGGACAGTATACCAGGACTACTAACGCTGGCTGACAGGTAGTCAGGAGAGGGGTGCTCCACCTTACAATTAGAATTACCTTCATTAACTCAAGGTGGGGAAATTTGTTTAGCATTTTAGGCTTCACAACATCGTTGAAAACACAGAATATCATATAGAGTACAGTGCATTCGGAAAGTGTTCATACCCCTTGACTTATTCCACATTTTGTTACGTTACAGCCTGAATTCTAAAAATGGATTAAATACCAAAAAACCTCAATCAACACACAATACCCCATAACGAAAACAGTTTCTTTTATTTTAGCAAATGTATTACAAATAAAAAAATAGAAATAGCTTATTTACATTCAGACCCTTTGCTATGAGACTCAATTGAGCTCAGGTGCATCCTGTTTCCATTGATCATCCTTGAGATGTTTGTACAACTTGATTGGAGTCCACCTGTGGTAAATTCAATTGATTGGACATGATTTAGAAAGGCATATAAAGATCCCCCACAGCAGACAGTGCATGTCAGAGCAAAAACCAAGCCATGAGGTCGAAGGGAACTGTCCATAGAGCTCCGAAACAGGATTGTGTCGAGGCACAGATCTGGGGAAGGGTACCAAAACATTTCTGCAGCATTGAAGGTTCTCAAGAACACAGTGGCCTCCATCATTCATTAAAAGGAAGAAGATTGGAACCACCAAGACTCTTCTTAGAGCTGGCCGCCCGGCCAAACTGAGCAATCGGGGGAATAGGGCCTTGGTCAGGGAGGTAACCAAGAACCTGATGGTCACTCTGACAGAGCTCCAGAGTTCCTCTGTGGAGATGGTTGTCCTTCTGGAAGGTTGTCCCACCTCCGCAGCAAATCACCAATCAGGCACTTATGGTAGGGTGGCCAGACGGGAACCACTCCTCAGTAAAAAGACATGACAGCCTGCTTGGAGTTTGCCAAAAGGCACCTAAAGATTCTCTGATCTGATGAAATCAAGATTGAACTCTTTGGCCTGAATGCCAAGCGTCACGTCCGGAGGAAACCTGGCACCATCCCTACGGTGAAGCATGGTGGTGGTGGCAGCATCATGCTGTGAGGATGTTTTTCAGTGGCAGGGACTGGGAGACAGGATTGAGGGAAAGATGAACAGAGCACAGAGGGATCCTAGATGAAAACCTTCTAAAAGAGCACTTAGGACCTCAGACTGGGGTGAAAATTCACCTTCCAACACACAACGACCCTAAGCACACAGCCAAGATAATGCAGGAGTGGCTTCGGGACAAGTCTCTGGAGGGACCAGAAAGTAGCTGTGCAGCAACACTTCCCATCCAACCTGAGAGCTCGAGAGGATCTGCAGAGAAGAATAAGGGAAATACTCCCCAAATACAGGTGTCCCAAGCTTGTAGCGCCAAACCCAAGAAGACTTGAGGCTGTAAATCGCTGATAAAAGTGCTTCAACAAAGTACTGAGTAAATGGTCTGAATACTTATGTAAATATGTTTCTGCATTTTTATACATTTGCAAAAAAAATAAAATCTAACTTTTTGCTTTGTCATTATGGGGTATTGTGATGTCATTATGGGGTATTGTGATGTCATTATGGGGTATTGTGATGTCATTATGGGGTATTGTGTGTAGATTGATGAGGGGGGGAACAAATCCATTTTAGAATAAGTCTGTAACGTAACAAAATGAAGGAGCCTGAATACTTTCCAATGCACTGTACCGTCAACCGTTGTAATAGAAAAAGCCATCAAACATAAACACATACCTTGTTGCCCTGCTCTGGGGTGCTCAGTCTCCGGGGGCCCAGGCCTGGGCTGCTCTCTGAGCCCGGGAACCTCCTCACCGTCAGACACCGCTCATCAGTCAGACCTAGCTCATCTGACAAACTGTTCAGTTGAGGCTGAGGGGGAGAGATGGGGGAGAAGTGGAGAGAGAGGAAGACGGGAGAGGGAGAATAGAGGAAGTAGTATGTGATGAAACCCCAGTATGAAACCCCAGTATATGATGAAACCCCAGTATGAAACCCCAGTATATATTAAAACCCCAGTATATATTGAAACCCCAGCATATATTGAAACCCCAGCATATATTGAAACCCCAGTATATATTGAAACCCCAGTATATATTGAAACCCCAGTATATATTGAAACCCCAGCATATATTGAAACCCCAGCATATATTGAAACCCCAGCATATATTGAAACCCCAGCATATATTGAAACCCCAGCATATATTGAAACCCCAGCATATATTGAAACCCCAGCATATATTGAAACCCCAGCATATATTGAAACCCCAGCATATATTGAAACCCCAGCATATATTGAAACCCCAGTATATATTGAAACCCCAGTATATATTGAAACCCCAGTATATATTGAAACCCCAGTATATATTGAAACCCCAGTATATATTGAAACCCCAGTATATATTAAAACCCCAGTATATATTGAAACCCCAGCATATATTGAAACCCCAGCATATATTGAAACCCCAGCATATATTGAAACCCCAGCATATATTGAAACCCCAGCATATATTGAAACCCCAGCATATATTGAAACCCCAGCATATATTGAAACCCCAGTATATATTGAAACCCCAGCATATATTGAAACCCCAGTATATATTGAAACCCCAGCATATATTGAAACCCCAGCATATATTGAAGACCCAGTATATATTGAAACCCCAGTATATATTGAAAACCCAGTATATATTGAAACCCCAGTATATATTGAAAACCCAGTATATATTGAAACCCCATTATATGCAGTGAATAAGGATTTACCTTTGGCGGTAGAGGTGGTGGGATTCCATGCTTCAGGGTCGACCTAGAATTGGAGAAGACCAGACAGTCAGTCAGGCAGGGTGAGTGAGTGAGTGAGTCCAGTCAAGTGCAAGTAAACCACATTCCAAATCTGCATTGAAGTGAGTGGGATGTCAGTGAGTGAAGTGAGTGAGTGACCCTGGTGAGTGATGTGAAGTGTGTGTGTGTGTGTGTAGCAGCCTGGACAGCTCCACGTCTTCAAGAATAGGAGCCTGCGACCCCTCCAGATGGGCCTGGACCCTATGTCCTCTGGAGGAAGACCGAGGAATGGACCCTCTGTGACTCAGCGGGTAGGACAGATCAGAGGGAGGAGAAGAGAACAGGGAGGTCAGGGAGGTCAGAGAGGTCAGAGAGGTCAGAGAGGGGAGGAACAGGGAGGTCAGAGAGGGGAGGAACAGGGAGGTCAGAGAGGGGAGGAACAGGGAGGTCAGAGAGGGGAGGAACAGGGAGGTCAGAGAGGGGAGGAACAGGGAGGTCAGAGAGGGGAGGAACAGGGAGGTCAGAGAGGGGAGGAACAGGGAGGTCAGGGCTGGGGGGGGGGTAATGTTACCACCAGGGTTGTGGTGAATTCCATTTCAATTCCAGTCAATTCAGCAAGTAAACCACATTCCAAATCTACAAGCATTGAAGAGAATTGGGATGTCAGTGTACTTCCTGAACTGACTGGAATTGAGCCCGACCCTGGTTTCCATGATGATGCTTATGAAGTAGATGACTCGTTCCATGGTTTCCATGAATAGTAGCCTGGACCCTCTGTGACTCAGCGAGAATAGGAGCCTGGACCCTCTGTGACTCAGCGAGAATAGGAGCCTGGACCCTCTGTGACTCAGCGAGAATAGGAGCCTGGACCCTCTGTGACTCAGCGAGAATAGGAGCCTGGACCCTCTGTGACTCAGCGAGAATAGGAGCCTGGACCCTCTGTGACTCAGCGAGAATAGGAGCCTGGACCCTCTGTGACTCAGCGAGAATAGGAGCCTGGACCCTCTGTGACTCAGCGAGAATAGGAGCCTGGACCCTCTGTGACTCAGCGAGAATAGGAGCCTGGACCCTCTGTGACTCAGCGAGAATAGGAGCCTGGACCCTCTGTGACTCAGCGAGAATAGGAGCCTGGACCCTCTGTGACTCAGCGAGAATAGGAGCCTGGACCCTCTGTGACTCAGAGAGAATAGGAGCCTGGACCCTCTGTGACTCAGCGAGAATAGGAGCCTGGACCCTCTGTGACTCAGCGAGAATAGGAGCCTGGACCCTCTGTGACTCAGAGAGAATAGGAGCCTGGACCCTCTGTGACTCAGAGAGAATAGGAGCCTGGACCCTCTGTGACTCAGAGAGAATAGGAGCCTGGACCCTCTGTGACTCAGAGAATAGGAGCCTGGGGCCTTATTTACATATGTTGCGCATGTACAAAATATACCCCAAAACATGAGCACCGCCAGTTCACAGAAAAGTTGGCATTTATAAAAATGTAACTTGACGTGAGAATGTGCTTAGCTTTCCTCAAACTTTAGACCATGCATACGCACAGTTTGTCGTGGTTGAAGCATTGCAGCAGAAAGTAGACTAGTATTTTATACAATTAGGTATATGACAAAGCTAATTCATAAAAACAAACAGGTAAATATAACAAGATGCAATCATTTTTTATTTATTTTTTAATCTTTATTTTGACAGGGAAGGACGCTGAGGCCAAGGTCTCTTTACAATTTGTCATTAGTGATTATTTATATATTTTTTTTAAAATCTTTGCATTCTGAACTAGTTAGATAGAGGCATCGATTTCCCATTTCATTTCCATGATCATTGCAGAATAAATTCATCTCGTCGGATAGTAATGGTTTCATACTGGTGCAGTAGCAGTCTGTAGTAGCAGTCTGTAGTAGCCTGTATAGTAGCAGCCTGTAGTAGCCTGCAGTAGCCTGCAGTAGCCTGCAGTAGCCTGCAGTAGCCTGTAGTAGCCTGTATAGTAGCAGCCTGTAGTAGCCTGCAGTAGCCTGCAGTAGCCTGTAGTAGCCTGTATAGTAGCAGTCTGCAGTAGCCTGCAGTAGCCTGTAGTAGTAGCCTGTAGTAGTAGCCTGCAGTAGCCTGTAGTAGCCTGCAGTAGCCTGTAGTAGCCTGCAGTAGCCTGTAGTAGCCTGCAGTAGCCTGTATAGTAGCAGCCTGCAGTAGCCTGCAGTAGCCTGCAGTAGCCTGTAGTAGCCTGCAGTAAGTAGCCTGTATAGTAGCAGCCTGCAGTAGCCTGTAGTAGCCTGTATAGTAGCAGCCTGCAGTAGCCTGCAGTAGCCTGTAGTAGCCTGTAGCAGCCTGTAGTAGCCTGCAGTAGCCTGTATAGTAGTAGCCTGCAGTAGCCTGTATAGTAGTAGCCTGCAGTAGCCTGTAGTAGTAGCCTGTAGTAGTAGCCTGCAGTAGCCTGCAGTAGCCTGTAGTAGTAGCCTGCAGTAGCCTGCAGTAGCCTGTAGTAGTAGCCTGTAGTAGTAGCCTGTAGTAGTAGCCTGTAGCAGCCTGCAGTAGCCTGCAGTAGCCTGTATAGTAGTAGCCTGCAGTAGCCTGCAGTAGCCTGTAGTAGTAGCCTGTAGCAGCCTGCAGTAGCCTGCAGTAGCCTGTAGTAGTAGCCTGCAGTAGCCTGTAGTAGTAGCCTGTAGCAGCCTGCAGTAGCCTGCAGTAGCCTGTAGACATAGAATGTGCCATCGCTCATTTAATTGGACCCACTTTACAGTAGTAAATAGATAAAACTACTTCCAAGTATTTTTGCTTTATGCGAACGTCTCAAGTAAACAATATTTAATTTAGAAATACAATACATATTTTCACAACGATTGCAGAATAAATACCTCATATTTTCTGGCCATGATGGATTCATATTTCCAAAGAAGCGTTAGCCGACTACGACTTACCATGCGCATCTCATTTAAACTGGGTCTATTAGATAGCGCACTAGTTCAAGTATTTTGCAACTCTAAAAACACAGTAGAATTTAACAGATGAACAGACAGTTGATCTTGTATGTAGGCTACCACTGTAACTAGTTGTACATATTGGTTCTAAGTGTGTAGGCTACCACTGTAACTAGTTGTACATATTGGTTCTAAGTGTGTAGGCTACCACTGTAACTAGTTGTATATATTGGTTCTAAGTGTGTAGGCTACCACTGTAACTAGTTGTATATATTGGTTCTAAGTGTGTAGGCTACCACTGTAACTAGTTGTACATATTGGTTCTAAGTGTGTAGGCTACCACTGTAACTAGTTGTACATATTGGTTCTAAGTGTGTAGGCTACCACTGTAACTAGTTGTACATATTGGTTCTAAGTGTGTAGGCTACCACTGTAACTAGTTGTACATATTGGTTCTAAGTGTGTAGGCTACCACTGTAACTAGTTGTACATATTGGTTCTAAGTGTGTAGGCTACCACTGTAACTAGTTGTATATATTGGTTCTAAGTGTGTAGGCTACCACTGTAACTAGCTGTGTATATTGGTTCTAAGTGTGTAGGCTACCACTGTAACTAGTTGTACATATTGGTTCTAAGTGTGTAGGCTACCACTGTAACTAGTTGTACATATTGGTTATAAGTGTGTAGGCTACCACTGTAACTAGTTGTACATATTGGTTCTAAGTGTGTAGGCTACCACTGTAACTAGTTGTACATATTGGTTCTAAGTGTGTAGGCTACCACTGTAACTAGTTGTATATATTGGTTCTAAGTGTGTAGGCTACCACTGTAACTAGTTTACTTCCTGTTGGTTCTAAGTGTGTAGGCTACCACTGTTACTCGTTTACATTCTGTTGGTTCTAAGTGTGTAGGCTACCACTGTAACTAGTTGTACATATTGGTTCTAAGTGTGTAGGCTACCACTGTAACTAGTTGTACATATTGGTTCTAAGTGTGTAGGCTACCACTGTAACTAGTTGTACATATTGGTTCTAAGTGTGTAGGCTACCACTGTAACTAGTTGTACATATTGGTTCTAAGTGTGTAGGCTACCACTGTAACTAGTTGTATATATTGGTTCTAAGTGTGTAGGCTACCACTGTAACTAGTTTACTTCCTGTTGGTTCTAAGTGTGTAGGCTACCACTGTTACTAGTTTACATTCTGTTGGTTCTAAGTGTGTAGGCTACCACTGTAACTAATTTAACATTCTGTTGAGTAGACAGACAAGACAATGTTTCAGAACTCGCGGGCGGTGCAGCATATTTATATTGGTGAAAAAGTTACCAAAAACATTGTTGAATTGAAACGATTGGGTTTTCAGGTCCACAAAAGCCTGGTGGGTTTTACAGCTACGTTAGAGCACGGCAGGGCATCAGGATGGGTATGAACGGAGCAGGGTGGCACACAGCCGGGCCGCAGCATAGCGGCCTGGCTTTAATCCCATCAGCCAGACTGCCATCACAACAGATAGTGAAGTGGAGTGGGTCAATGGCATTCTACCACAGGACACTCAAGTAGCCTCCCCCATTAGCACCCTTTTCCCTATATAGTGCACTACGTTTGACCAGGGGCCTATTGGGTTCATTCATACTGGCTCTGGTCAAGAGTATGGCACTAAATAGGGAATAGAGTGCCATTGAGGAAAACATACACAGGGTGTTGTTAGTGTTACCGTTGGAACAACTCGTCCTCAACGCTTTTCAGAAGGCTCCTTCGGATGGACAGGCAAAGAAGAGAGCAACGGAGAGGAAGGAAGGACAGGAGAAGAAGAGAGCAACGGAGAGGAAGGAAGGACAGGAGAAGAAGAGAGCAACGGAGAGGAAGGAAGGACAGGAGAAGAAGAGAGCAACGGAGAGGAAGGAAGGACAGGAGAAGAAGAGAGCAACGGAGAGGAAGGAAGGACAGGAGAAGAAGAGAGCAACGGAGAGGAAGGAAGGACAGGAGAAGAAGAGAGCAACGGAGAGGAAGGAAGGACAGGAGAAGAAGAGAGCAACGGAGAGGAAGGAAGGACAGGGAAGAAGAGAGCAACGGAGGAAGGAAGGAAGGAAGGACAGGAGAGAAGAAGAGAGCAACGGAGAGGAAGGAAGGACAGGAGAAGAAGAGAGCAACGGAGAGGAAGGAAGGACAGGAGAAGAAGAGAGCAACGGAGAGGAAGGAAGGACAGGAGAAGAAGAGAGCAACGGAGAGGAAGGACAGGAGAAGAAGAGAGCAACGGAGAGGAAGGACAGGAGGAGAAGAGAGCAACGGAGAGGAAGGACAGGAGAAGAAGAGAGCAACGGAGAGGAAGGAACAGGAGAAGAAGAGAGCAACGGAGAGGAAGGAACAGGAGAAGAAGAGAGCAACGGAGAGGAAGGACAGGAGAAGAAGAGAGCAACGGAGAGGACGGACAGGAGAAGAAGAGAGCAACGGAGAGGAAGGACAGGAGAAGAAGAGAGCAACGGAGAGGAAGGACAGGAGAAGAAGAGAGCAACGGAGAGGAAGGACAGGAGAAGAAGAGAGCAACGGAGAGGAAGGACAGGAGAAGAAGAGAGCAACGGAGAGGACGGACAGGAGAAGAAGAGAGCAACGGAGAGGAAGGACAGGAGAAGAAGAAGAAACAAAAAGAAAACAAAAAGGACAGTCAAAGCACGTGGACGGACAAGAACCTTGCTCTTTCACAACTTGGTACAAACACGCCAGACTACAGGGAGACAGGTAGGCGTGTAGGGTCAAAGGTCATGCTTTGAGAAGAGAACAGGGTAGCTTGCTCCACACAAACTAAGGTGAAATGGAAACAGGTCAGTCCAGGGGAGGTCAAATTCATTCCATGAAGTTATCTAGTGTCTATTTAGTCATTTATTTTCTATTTTGGATCCAATTAAGATCTAGACAACAAGGTGAGGGGACTGATCAGTGACCTGTGCCTGTAGTCGTAAAGCGTCTCAGTGTAGGAGTGCTGATCTAGGATCAGGTCCCTCGCTGTCCATATAACCTCATTATGATCTAGGATCAGGTCCCTCGCTGTCCATATAACCTCATTCATTATGATCTCGGATCAGGTCCCTCGCTGTCCATATAACCTCATTATGATCTAGGATCAGGTCCCTCGCTGTCCATATAACCTCATTATGATCTAGGATCAGGTCCCTCACTGTCCATATAACCTCATTATGATCTAGGATCAGGTCCCTCGCTGTCCATATAACCTCATTATGATCTAGGATCAGGTCCCTCGCTGTCCATATAACCTCATTCATTATGATCTAGGATCAGGTCCCTCGCTGTCCACATAACCTCATTCATTATGATCTAGGATCAGGTCCCTCGCTGTCCATATAACCTCATTATGATCTAGGATCAGGTCCCTCGCTGTCCATATAACCTCATTATGATCTAGGATCAGGTCCCTCGCTGTCCATATAACCTCATTATGATCTAGGATCAGGTCCCTCGCTGTCCATATAACCTCATTATGATCTAGGATCTGGTCCCACGCTGTCCATATAACCTCATTCATTATGATCTAGGATCAGGTCCCTCGCTGTCCATATAACCTCATTATGATCTAGGATCAGGTCCCTCGCTGTCCATATAACCTCATTATGATCTAGGATCAGGTCCCTCGCTGTCCATATAACCTCATTATGATCTAGGATCAGGTCCCTCGCTGTCCATATAACCTCATTATGATCTAGGATCAGGTCCCTCGCTGTCCATATAACCTCATTCATTATGATCTAGGATCAGGTCCCTCGCTGTCCATATAACCTCATTCATTATGATCTAGGATCAGGTCCCTCGCTGTCCATATAACCTCATTCATTATGATCAGGTCCCTCGCTGACCATATAACCTCATTATGATCTAGGATCAGGTCCCTCGCTGTCCATATAACCTCATTCATTATGATCTAGGATCAGGTCCCTCGCTGTCCATATAACCTCATTATGATCTAGGATCAGGTCCCACGCTGTCCATATAACCTCATTATGATCTCGGATCAGGTCCCTCGCTGTCCATATAACCTCATTATGATCTCGGATCAGGTCCCACGCTGTCCATATAACCTCATTATGATCTAGGATCAGGTCCCTCGCTGTCCATATAACCTCATTATGATCTAGGATCAGGTCCCACGCTGTCCATATAACCTCATTCATTATGATCTAGGATCAGGTCCCTCACTGTCCATATAACCTCATTATGATCTAGGATCAGGTCCCACGCTGTCCATATAACCTCATTATGATCTAGGATCAGGTCCCACGCTGTCCATATAACCTCATTATGATCTAGGATCAGGTCCCTCGCTGTCCATATAACCTCATTCATTATGATCTAGGATCAGGTCCCACGCTGTCCATATAACCTCATTATGATCTAGGATCAGGTCCCTCGCTGTCCATATAACCTCATTATGATCTAGGATCAGGTCCCACACTGTCCATATAACCTCATTATGATCTAGGATCAGGTCCCTCGCTGTCCATATAACCTCATTCATTATGATCTAGGATCAGGTCCCTCGCTGTCCATATAACCTCATTCATTATGATCTAGGATCAGGTCCCTCACTGTCCATATAACCTCATTATGATCTAGGATCAGGTCCCTCGCTGTCCATATAACCTCATTATGATCTAGGATCAGGTCCCACGCTGTCCATATAACCTCATTCATTATGATCAGGTCCCTCGCTGTCCATATAACCTCATTATGATCTAGGATCAGGTCCCACGCTGTCCATATAACCTCATTATGATCTAGGATCAGGTCCCTCGCTGTCCATATAACCTCATTATGATCTAGGATCAGGTCCCACGCTGTCCATATAACCTCATTCATTATGATCTAGGATCAGGTCCCTCGCTGTCCATATAACCTCATTATGATCTAGGATCAGGTCCCACGCTGTCCATATAACCTCATTCATTATGATCTAGGATCAGGTCCCTCACTGTCCATATAACCTCATTATGATCTAGGATCAGGTCCCTCGCTGTCCATATAACCTCATTATGATCTAGGATCAGGTCCCTCGCTGTCCATATAACCTCATTCATTATGATCTAGGATCAGGTCCCACGCTGTCCATATAACCTCATTCATTATGATCTAGGATCAGGTCCCTCGCTGTCCATATAACCTCATTATGATCTAGGATCAGGTCCCTCGCTGTCCATATAACCTCATTATGATCTCGGATCAGGTCCCACACTGTCCATATAACCTCATTATGATCTAGGATCAGGTCCCTCGCTGTCCATATAACCTCATTATGATCTCGGATCAGGTCCCACACTGTCCATATAACCTCATTATGATCTAGGATCAGGTCCCTCGCTGTCCATATAACCTCATTATGATCTAGGATCAGGTCCCACGCTGTCCATATAACCTCATTATGATCTAGGATCAGGTCCCTCGCTGTCCATATAACCTCATTATGATCTAGGATCAGGTCCCACGCTGTCCATATAACCTCATTCATTATGATCTAGGATCAGGTCCCTCGCTGACCATATAACCTCATTATGATCTAGGATCAGGTCCCTCGCTGTCCATATAACCTCATTCATTATGATCTAGGATCAGGTCCCCCGCTGTCCATATAACCTCATTATGATCTAGGATCAGGTCCCACGCTGTCCATATAACCTCATTATGATCTAGGATCAGGTCCCTCGCTGTCCATATAACCTCATTATGATCTAGGATCAGGTCCCACGCTGTCCATATAACCTCATTATGATCTAGGATCAGGTCCCTCGCTGTCCATATAACCTCATTCATTATGATCTAGGATCAGGTCCCACACTGTCCATATAACCTCATTATGATCTAGGATCAGGTCCCACGCTGTCCATATAACCTCATTCATTATGATCTAGGATCAGGTCCCACGCTGTCCATATAACCTCATTCATTATGATCTAGGATCAGGTCCCACGCTGTCCATATAACCTCATTCATTATGATCTAGGATCAGGTCCCACGCTGTCCATATAACCTCATTCATTATGATCTAGGATCAGGTCCCACACTGTCCATATAACCTCATTATGATCTAGGATCAGGTCCCACGCTGTCCATATAACCTCATTATGATCTAGGATTAGGTCCCTCGCTGTCCATATAACCTCATTATGATCTAGGATCAGGTCCCTCGCTGTCCATATAACCTCATTATGATCTAGGATCAGGTCCCTCGCTGTCCATATAACCTCATTATGATCTAGGATCAGGTCCCACGCTGACCATATAACCTCATTATGATCTAGGATCAGGTCCCTCACTGTCCATATAACCTCATTATGATCTAGGATCAGGTCCCTCGCTGTCCATATAACCTCATTATGATCTAGGATCAGGTCCCTCGCTGTCCATATAACCTCATTATGATCTAGGATCTGGTCCCACGCTGTCCATATAACCTCATTATGATCTAGGATCAGGTCCCTCACTGTCCATATAACCTCATTATGATCAGGTCCCTCGCTGTCCATATAACCTCATTATGATCTAGGATCTGGTCCCTCGCTGTCCATATAACCTCATTCATTATGATCTAGGATCAGGTCCCACGCTGTCCATATAACCTCATTCATTATGATCTAGGATCAGGTCCCTCGCTGTCCATATAACCTCATTCATTATGATCTAGGATCAGGTCCCTCGCTGTCCATATAACCTCATTCATTATGATCTAGGATCAGGTCCCACGCTGTCCATTGTCCATATAACCTCATTATGATCTAGGATCTGGTCCCTCGCTGTCCATATAACCTCATTCATTATGATCTAGGATCAGGTCCCACGCTGTCCATATAACCTCATTCATTATGATCTAGGATCAGGTCCCTCGCTGTCCATATAACCTCATTCATTATGATCTAGGATCAGGTCCCTCGCTGTCCATATAACCTCATTCATTATGATCTAGGATCAGGTCCCACGCTGTCCATATAACCTCATTATGATCTAGGATCAGGTCCCACGCTGTCCATATAACCTCATTCATTATGATCTAGGATCAGGTCCCTCGCTGTCCATATAACCTCATTCATTATGATCTAGGATCAGGTCCCTCGCTGTCCATATAACCTCATTCATTATGATCTAGGATCAGGTCCCTCACTGTCCATATAACCTCATTCATTATGATCTAGGATCAGGTCCCTCACTGTCCATATAACCTCATTCATTATGATCTAGGATCAGGTCCCACGCTGTCCATATAACCTCATTATGATCTAGGATCAGGTCCCTCGCTGTCCATATAACCTCATTATGATCTAGGATCAGGTCCCTCGCTGTCCATATAACCTCATTATGATCTAGGATCAGGTCCCTCGCTGTCCATATAACCTCATTATGATCTAGGATCTGGTCCCACGCTGTCCATATAACCTCATTATGATCTAGGATCAGGTCCCTCGCTGTCCATATAACCTCATTATGATCTAGGATCAGGTCCCTCGCTGTCCATATAACCTCATTATGATCTAGGATCAGGTCCCTCGCTGTCCATATAACCTCATTATGATCTAGGATTAGGTCCCTCACTGTCCATATAACCTCATTATGATCTAGGATCAGGTCCCACGCTGTCCATATAACCTCATTATGATCTAGGATCAGGTCCCTCGCTGTCCATATAACCTCATTATGATCTAGGATCAGGTCCCTCGCTGTCCATATAACCTCATTATGATCTCGGATCAGGTCCCACGCTGTCCATATAACCTCATTATGATCTAGGATCAGGTCCCTCGCTGTCCATATAACCTCATTCATTATGATCTAGGATCAGGTCCCTCACTGTCCATATAACCTCATTATGATCTAGGATCAGGTCCCTCACTGTCCATATAACCTCATTATGATCTAGGATCAGGTCCCTCACTGTCCATATAACCTCATTATGATCTAGGATCAGGTCCCTCGCTGTCCATATAACCTCATTCATTATGATCTAGGATCAGGTCCCACGCTGTCCATATAACCTCATTATGATCTAGGATCAGGTCCCACGCTGTCCATATAACCTCATTATGATCTAGGATCAGGTCCCTCACTGTCCATATAACCTCATTCATTATGATCAGGTCCCTCGCTGACCATATAACCTCATTATGATCTAGGATCAGGTCCCACGCTGACCATATAACCTCATTATGATCTAGGATCAGGTCCCTCACTGTCCATATAACCTCATTCATTATGATCAGGTCCCTCGCTGACCATATAACCTCATTATGATCTAGGATCAGGTCCCTCGCTGTCCATATAACCTCATTCATTATGATCTAGGATCAGGTCCCTCGCTGTCCATATAACCTCATTATGATCTAGGATCAGGTCCCTCGCTGTCCATATAACCTCATTATGATCTAGGATCAGGTCCCTCACTGTCCATATAACCTCATTCATTATGATCTAGGATCAGGTCCCTCGCTGTCCATATAACCTCATTATGATCTAGGATCAGGTCCCTCACTGTCCATATAACCTCATTCATTATGATCTAGGATCAGGTCCCACGCTGTCCATATAACCTCATTATGATCTAGGATCAGGTCCCTCGCTGTCCATATAACCTCATTATGATCTAGGATCAGGTCCCTCGCTGTCCATATAACCTCATTATGATCTAGGATCAGGTCCCACGCTGTCCATATAACCTCATTATGATCTAGGATCAGGTCCCACGCTGTCCATATAACCTCATTATGATCTAGGATCAGGTCCCTCACTGTCCATATAACCTCATTATGATCTAGGATCAGGTCCCTCACTGTCCATATAACCTCATTCATTATGATCAGGTCCCACGCTGTCCATATAACCTCATTCATTATGATCTAGGATCAGGTCCCACGCTGTCCATATAACCTCATTATGATCTAGGATCAGGTCCCTCGCTGTCCATATAACCTCATTATGATCTAGGATCAGGTCCCTCACTGTCCATATAACCTCATTCATTATGATCTAGGATCAGGTCCCTCGCTGTCCATATAACCTCATTCATTATGATCTAGGATCAGGTCCCTCGCTGTCCATATAACCTCATTATGATCTAGGATCAGGTCCCACGCTGACCATATAACCTCATTATGATCTAGGATCAGGTCCCTCGCTGTCCATATAACCTCATTCATTATGATCTAGGATCAGGTCCCTCGCTGTCCATATAACCTCATTATGATCTAGGATCAGGTCCCTCACTGTCCATATAACCTCATTCATTATGATCTAGGATCAGGTCCCTCGCTGTCCATATAACCTCATTCATTATGATCTAAAGGGGAAAACTGGTCCTAGATGAGCACTCTTACTGTAAGAAGCTTTATGGGTACAGTCCCTGATCAAATCAAATACAAGGGAGAAATAAAATCATGCAGCCCCCCCTTGACCTCTTGACCCTCCGTGGAATGATCCCTGTAGTGTGGGCTAGTCTCACAGCCAGGTGAAGCAGGGAGGTTTCACAAAATTATTCACACAACAAAAGTCAGTAAAAGCCTACTTAACACCTATAAAAAGACAAAACGGAAAAATAGAAAGCTTGAGCAGAGTAGATGATTTAAAGATGTATTGATTACTAAAAGCTATTGATTACTAAAGGTATTGATTACTAATGCCAGGGCTCTCGTGCTGTCCTGTGTACCCATGGTCTAATGGAGAGGAACCATCCCACTCTCTTAAAAATTGTTGTTGGGTGTGTAAAACCAGCCAAAAATGTAATGAGTCCACATTAAAAAAATATATACATATTACCTCTTATTTTGGTTTATCTAGCTTTATTTGACATATTTGTAAGTGTGGAGGGAGACATTCCATTTTGTCTTAACCCTGGTGTTATTCAGTAGTCGCATGGCAGACTCACATTGGACCAGACGAGACAGGAGACAGCCCCAGCCAGCTAATAACAGAAGCCTGGAGCCATTAACAGAGGTGTTCCCATGACGATGGTTACCACGGGGTTCTTACCTGGTCGTGATGCCTCCCTCTGCGAATGGGCTCCAGGGGGAGGGGAAGTCGCTCTGTTTAGTCACATCCTGGAAAGACCACGGCAATAACAAACAAGACAGTTAGTTCCATAACACCAGGGGCTGCGTAGAAAATGGCACCCTATAGAGTAGTGAACAACCTTCGACGAAAGCTCTTGTGTATAAAAAAACAAACAGGTGTAGTAGACCTTAGTGAAATGATTACTTAAAAGCCCTTAACCAACAATGCAGTTATAAGATAAGTACAACATTTAAAACAATAACAGTAAGAAATAATTAAAAAGCAGCAGTAACACAACAGTAGCGAGGCTTTATACAGGGTATTACAGTACAGAGTCAATGTGGAGGCTATATACAGGGTATTACAGTACAGAGTCAATGTGGAGGCTATATACATGGTATTACAGTACAGAGTCAATGTGGAGGCTATATACAGGGTATTACAGTACAGAGTCAATGTGGAGGCTATATACAGGGTATTACAGTACAGAGTCAATGTGGAGGCTATATACAGGGGGTACTGGTACAGAGTCAATGTGGAGGCTATATACAGGGGGTACTGGTACAGAGTCAATGTAGAGGCTATATACAGGGTATTACAGTACAGAGTCAATGTAGAGGCTATATACAGGGTATTACAGTACAGAGTCAATGTGGAGGCTATATACAGGGTATTACAGTACAGAGTCAATGTGGAGGCTATATACAGGGTATTACAGTACAGAGTCAATGTGGAGGCTATATACAGGGTATTACAGTACAGAGTCAATGTGGAGGCTATATACAGGGTATTACAGTACAGAATCAATGTGGAGGCTATATACAGGGTATTACAGTACAGAGTCAATGTGGAGGCTATATACAGGGTATTACAGTACAGAGTCAATGTGGAGGCTATATACAGGGTATTACAGTACAGAGTCAATGTGGAGGCTATATACAGGGTATTACAGTACAGAGTCAATGTGGAGGCTATATACATGGCATTACAGTACAGAGTCAATGTGGAGGCTATTTACAGGGTATTACAGTACAGAGTCAATGTAGAGGCTATATACAGGGTATTACAGTACAGAGTCAATGTGGAGGCTATATACAGGGTATTACAGTACAGAGTCAATGTGGAGGCTATATACAGGGTATTACAGTACAGAGTCAATGTGGAGGCTATATACAGGGTATTACAGTACAGAGTCAATGTGGAGGCTATATACAGGGTATTACAGTACAGAATCAATGTGGAGGCTATATACAGGGTATTACAGTACAGAGTCAATGTGGAGGCTATATACAGGGTATTACAGTACAGAGTCAATGTGGAGGCTATATACAGGGTATTACAGTACAGAGTCAATGTGGAGGCTATATACAGGGTATTACAGTACAGAGTCAATGTGGAGGCTATATACATGGCATTACAGTACAGAGTCAATGTGGAGGCTATATACAGGGTATTACAGTACAGAGTCAATGTGGAGGCTATATACAGGGTATTACAGTACAGAGTCAATGTGGAGGCTATATACAGGGTATTACAGTACAGAGTCAATGTGGAAGCTATATACAGGGGTACCGGTACAGAGTCAATGTGGAGGCTATATACAGGGTATTACAGTACAGAGTCAATGTGGAAGCTATATACAGGGGGTACCGGTACAGAGTCAATGTGGAGGCTATATACAGGGTATTACGGTACAGAGTCCATGTGGAGGCTATATACAGGGTGTTACGATACAGAGTCAATGTGGAGGCTATATACAGGGTATTACAGTACAGAGTCAATGTGGAGGCTATATACAGGGGGTACCGGTACAGAGTCAATGTGGAGGCTATATACATGGCATTACAGTACAGAGTCAATGTGGAGGCTATATACAGGATATTACAGTACAGAGTCAATGTGGAAGCTATATACAGGGTATTACGGTACAGAGTCAATGTGGAGGCTATATACAGGGTATTACAGTACAGAGTCAATGTGGAGGCTATATACAGGGTATTACAGTACAGAGTCAATGTGGAGGCTATATACAGGGTATTACAGTACAGAGTCAATGTGGAGGCTATATACATGGCATTACAGTACAGAGTCAATGTGGAGGCTATATACAGGGTATTACAGTACAGAGTCAATGTGGAGGCTATATACAGGGTATTACAGTACAGAGTCAATGTGGAGGCTATATACAGGGTATTACAGTACAGAGTCAATGTGGAAGCTATATACAGGGGGTACCGGTACAGAGTCAATGTGGAGGCTATATACAGGGTATTACAGTACAGAGTCAATGTGGAAGCTATATACAGGGGGTACCGGTACAGAGTCAATGTGGAGGCTATATACAGGGTATTACGGTACAGAGTCCATGTGGAGGCTATATACAGGGTGTTACGATACAGAGTCAATGTGGAGGCTATATACAGGGTATTACAGTACAGAGTCAATGTGGAGGCTATATACAGGGGGTACCGGTACAGAGTCAATGTGGAGGCTATATACATGGCATTACAGTACAGAGTCAATGTGGAGGCTATATACAGGATATTACAGTACAGAGTCAATGTGGAAGCTATATACAGGGTATTACGGTACAGAGTCAATGTGGAGGCTATATACAGGGTGTTACAGTACAGAGTCAATGTGGAGGCTATATACAGGGGGTACTGGTAGAGTCAATGTGGAGGCTATATACAGGGTCTTACGGTACAGAGTCAATGTGGAGGCTATATACAGGGTCTTACGGTACAGAGTCAATGTGGAGGCTTTATACAGGGGTACCGGTACAGAGTCAATGTGGAGGCTATATACAGGGGGTACTGGTAGAGTCAATGTGGAGGCTATATACAGGGTCTTACGGTACAGAGTCAATGTGGAGGCTTTATACAGGGGTACCGGTACAGAGTCAATGTGGAGGCTATATACAGGGGGTACTGGTACAGAGTCAATGTGGAGGCTATATACAGGGGTACCGGTACAGAGTCAATGTGGAGGCTATATACAGGGGGTACCGGTACAGAGTCAATGTGGAGGCTATATAC
The DNA here is from genome assembly GCF_023373465.1 of Oncorhynchus keta. Classification (NCBI taxonomy): domain Eukaryota; kingdom Metazoa; phylum Chordata; class Actinopteri; order Salmoniformes; family Salmonidae; genus Oncorhynchus; species Oncorhynchus keta. Next base: position 2,319,918 of record NC_068449.1, read on the forward strand.
AGGGTGTTACGGTACAGAGTCAGTGTGGAGGCTATATACAGGGTATTACGGTACAGAGTCAATGTGGAGGCTATATACAGGGTATTACGGTACAGAGTCAATGTGGAGGCTATATACAGGGTATTACGGTACAGAGTCAATGTGGAGGCTATATACAGGGTATTACAGTACAGAGTCAATGTGGAGGCTATATACAGGGTATTACGCTACAGAGTCAATGTGGAGGCTGTATACAGGGTGTTACGGTACAGAGTCAATGTGGAGGCTATATACAGGGTATTACGGTACAGAGTCAATGTGGAGGTTATATACAGGATATTACGGTAGAGAGTCAATGTGGAGGCTATATACAGGGGGTACCGGTACAGAGTCAATGTGGAGGTTATATACAGGGTATTACGCTACAGAGTCAATGTGGAGGCTATATACAGGGTATTACGGTAGAGAGTCAATGTGGAGGCTATATACAGGGTGTTACGGTACAGAGTCAATGTGGAGGATATATACAGGGTATTACGGTACAGAGTCTGAAATGGCACCCCATACGCGAGTCAAAAAGAAGTAAAAATCACAAATAACCAATGAAATTGCTTATGAAATATTAAACATATTCACCATTTCAGTGTGAGCCTCCGTTTCCTTCCTCAGTGGAGGTTCAAACTTCACTTTATCAACTGTGGAGGAGAGAAGAAGGCTTTGAAGAAGTGGCATTGAGACATTACACACTCCAGTCAGTAGGGGGAGCCAGATCCCAACACTCCAACCATCACAACAAACCATACCAGTATCCTCAATGCATCAACACTGAGTAAATCCTTTAAGACACCGACTGATCTTAGACCAGTTTTGCATTTCTTCAACTAATGATTGAGGTTAGGTTGTGGTGAGGGGAAACTCATCCTAGATCTGCACATAGGGCTAACTTCAAACCAGAGCCATCAACACAAAGGGCAGGCCAGGCTCTCTCCGTTAATTAGGATCTCACATTCAGGCACTATGCGAGTCCCAAAATGAAACCCGATTGAGAGCATCACTTTGAACCAAGGGTCTCTGGTGGAATAAAGATCCATTTCTGACCTGCCTTGTTTGAATGTTTCCTGGCTTCCTTCCCTCCCACTGTGGCCCCTCCTGACGAGTTCAGATATTTTGTGGCCCCAACCCCCACTCTATATTATCAGAGCATCAGGCATTATCACCTGTAGCCCAACTGATGCAGCATAGGCACCCTGTTTCCCCTCCTGTTTTCCCTCCAAGGCGCCATGTTTTCCCTCCTGTTTTCCCATTAAGGTGCCCCGTTTTCCCTCCAAGGCGCCCCGTTTTCCCTCCAAGGCGCCCCGTTTTCCCTCCAAGGCGCCCCGTTTTCCCTCCAAGGCGCCCCGTTTTCCCTCCAAGGCGCCATGTTTTCCCTCCAAGGCGCCATGTTTTCCCTCCAAGGCGCCCTGTTTTCCCATTAAGGCGCCCTGTTTTCCCTCCAAGGCGCCCCGTTTTCCCTCCAAGGCGCCCCGTTTTCCCTCCAAGGCGCCCCGTTTTCCCTCCAAGGCGCCCCGTTTTCCCTCCAAGGCGCCCCGTTTTCCCTCCAAGGCGCCCCGTTTTCCCTCCAAGGCGCCCCGTTTTCCCTCCAAGGCGCCCCGTTTTCCCTCCAAGGCGCCCCGTTTTCCCTCCAAGGCGCCCCGTTTTCCAGCCAAGGCGCCCCGTTTTCCCTCCAAGGCGCCCCGTTTTCCCTCCAAGGCGCCCCGTTTTCCCTCCAAGGCGCCCCGTTTTCCCTCCAAGGCGCCCCGTTTTCCCTCCAAGGCGCCCCGTTTTCCCTCCAAGGCGCCCCGTTTTCCCGCCAAGGCGCCCTGTTTTCCAGCCAAGGCGCCCTGTTTTCCCATTAAGGCGCCCTGTGGCCTGGGCTCCGTTGCCCCTTAAAAATAGCTCTGTTGCGCCTAAACCAAGCTTGAAACTCTGGTTGTAAAGATGCATTTGTAAAACAATTAGACAGATTACAGTAGGGAAATACTGTAAACGTGGCAGCAGGAGGAATGTTGGGATGCCAGTCTTTTTTTTAAACAAAAGGCCACAACTCTGCATTCAAAAGTGTTTTTTTTTTACCTCGATTGCATTTAGTATTGTTGTGCATTGAGTGCTTGTCAGAATATGTTTCCTCCCCTTTGGTTCTCACAACTTGAATGAGAGGAATATGTATTTTGCATAGAACCAATGGTGGAGAAACGACCCAGTTGTCATACTTGAGTAAAAGTAAAGATCCCATAGAGAATGACTCAATAGTCATACTTGAGTAAAAGTAAAGATCTCATAGAGAATGACTCAATAGTCATACTTGAGTAAAAGTAAAGATCTCATAGAGAATGACTCAATAGTCATACTTGAGTAAAAGTAAAGATCTCATAGAGAATGACTCAATAGTCATACTTGAGTAAAAGTAAAGATCTCATAGAGAATGACTCAATAGTCATACTTGAGTAAAAGTAAAGATCTCATAGAGAATGACTCAATAGTCATACTTGAGTAAAAGTAAAGATCTCATAGAGAATGACTCAATAGTCATACTTGAGTAAAAGTAAAGATCCCATAGAGAATAACTCAATAGTCATACTTGAGTAAAAGTAAAGATCCCTTAATAGAAAATGACTCAAGTAAAAGTCACCCAGTGAAATACTACTTGAGTAAACGTTAGGGGAGAAGGGGTTATAGACTATTGAATATAGAGGATTCACGTTGCAGTTAGAGCAGCTATTGTGCTGTTTCCTCCCTCATGTTGTTGGAAACCAAAGTGAAAGTGTTATGCAGATTGGGACAGTGAAGCTTCATGATAAATCATAAATGTGCATTTTTGTCCAATAAACTAATGACTTGCATGGACACGTAGTTATGATGTTCAGGTTTTTTTTGGGGGGGGGGGGGACCAGGAGAAGAGAGGACCAGAGGAGGAGGAGAAGAGGACCAGAGGAGGAAGAGAAGAGAGGAGAGAGTGGCTGGTGTTACTTACAGCTGATCTCTGAGTGAGTTCTCTCTGGTCTGGGGTGTTTGTTGATGGAACGGATGGTGTGTCTCACTACTGAAAGAGACTGAGGAGGGAGGGGGAGAAAAATAAGGGAAGAGAGAACAAGAAAAGAAAGAGGGGGAGAAAGAGTAGACAGACTTCAAAATTAGATGTTTCAAAGTGAAGGAATAAACTACTCAGACCCCTTGACTTTCTCCACATTTTGTTACATTACAGACTTAGTATAAAATGGACGTTTTTCCTCATCAATCGACAAACAATACATTTACATTTAAGTCATTTAGCAGACACTCTTATCCAGAGCGACTTACAAATTGGTGCATTCACCTTATGACATCCAGTAGAGCAGTACCCCATAATGTCAAAGCAAAACGGTTTTTAGAAATAACAGACTATCACATTCACATTTAAGTATTCAGACCATTTACGCAGTCCTTTGTTGAAGCACCTTTGGCAGTGATTACAGCCTCGAGTCTTCTAGGGTATGACGCTACAAGCTTAGCACACCTGTATTTGGGGAGTTTCTCCCCATTCTTCTCTACAGAGCCTCTCGAGCTCTGTCAGGTTGGATGGGGAGTGACGCTGCACAGTTATTTTCAGGTTGGGTTCAAGTCCGGGCTCTGGCTGGGCCACTCAGAGACTTGTCCCGAAGCCACTCCTGCGTCGTCTTGGCTGTGTGCTTCGGGCCGTTGTCCTATTGGAAGATGAACCTTCGCCCCATTCTGAGGTCCTGAGTGCTCTGGAGCAAATTTTCATCAAGGATCTCTGAACTTTTCTCTGTTAATCTTTTCCTCAGTCCTGACTGGTTTCGCAGTCCCTGCCACTGAAAAACATCCCTCACAGCATGATGCTGCCACCACCAACATGCTTCAGGGTAGGGATGGTGCCAGGTTTCCACCGTACGTGATGCTTGGCATTCAGGCCACGGAGTTTAATCTTGATTTCATCAGACCAGAGAGTCTTGTTTTTCATGGTCTGAGAGTCCTTTAGGTGTCTTTTGGCGAACTCCAAGCGGGCTGTCATGTGCCTTTGACTGAGGAGTGGCTTCTGTCTGGTCACTAACATAAAGGCCTGGTTTTTGGAGTGCTGCAGAGATGGTTGCCCTTCTGGAAGGTTCTCCCATCTCCACAGAGGAAGTTGTGAGCTCTGTCAGAGTGACCATCTCCCTGACCAAGGCCCTTCAACCCTGATTGCTCAGTTTGACCGGGCAGCCAGCTTTAGAAAAAGTCTTGGTGGTTCCAAACTTCTTACATTTAAGAATGATGGAGGCCACTGTGTTCTTGGGGACCTTTAAATGCTGCAGAAATGTTTTGGTACCCTTCCCCAGATCTGTGCCTCGACACAATCCTGTCTCGGAGCTCTACGGGCAATTCCTTCGACGTCATGGTTTGGTTTTTGCTCTGACATGCGCTGTGAACTGTGGGACCTTATATAGACAGGTGTGTGCTTTTCAAAATCATGTCCAATCAATTGACTTTACCAGAAGTCGACTCCAATCAAGTTGTAGAAACATCTCAAGGATGATCAATGGAAACAGGATGCACCTGAGCTCCATTTTGAGTCTCATAGCAAAGGGTCTGAATACTTATGTAAATAAGGTATTTATTTTTTCAAATTTTTTATACATTTGAAAACAATTCTAAAAACCTTTTTTTGCTTTGTCATTATGTGGTATTGTGATATTGTGATATTGTATTGTGTTTATAGAGTGCTGAGCATTTACAAAATATATATTTTAGAAACAGGCTATAACTTAACAGCTAAACTTAACGGCACAGCCAGAAGAGGACTGGCCACCCCTCATAGCCTGGTTCCTCTCACGGTTTCTTCCGAGGTTCCTGCCTTTCTAGGGAGTTTTTCTTAGCCACCGTACTTCTACACCTGCATTGCTTGCTGTTTGGGGTTTTAGGCTGGGTTTCTGTACAGCACTTTGAGACATCAGCTGATGTAGGAAGGGCTTTATAAATACATTTGATTGATTGATTAACAAAATGTGGAAAACGTGAAAGGGTCTGAATACTTTCACTGTAAATACATAACATGTCCCCACAAGAGTAAACGATGTCATAACGGTGAGAGAGACAGAGGAAGTTATTGGAATGCACTGTATATGGGGAATAGGGAACCATTTTAGCCACAGACAAACAGACAGAGCTGTGGTTAGTTTTAGTCCCAGACAGACGGGTTGTGGTTAGTTTTAGTCCCAGACAGACAGGCTGTGGTTAGTTTTAGTCCCAGACAGACAGGCTGTGGTTAGTTTTAGTCCCAGACAGACAGACAGGGCTGTGGTTAGTTTTAGTCCCAGACAGACAGGCTGTGGTTAGTTTTAGTCCCAGACAGACAGACAGGGCTGTGGTTAGTTTTAGTCCCAGACAGACAGACAGACAGACAGCAGGGCTGTGGTTAGTTTTAGTCCCAGACAGATAGACAGCAGGGCTGTGGTTAGTTTTAGTCCCAGACAGACAGGGCTGGGGTTAGTTTTAGTCCCAGACAGACAGGGTTGGGGTTAGTTTTAGTCCCAGACAGAAAGACAGACAGACAGGGCTGTGGTTAGTTTTAGTCCCAGACAGATAGACAGGGCTGGGGTTAGTTTTAGTCCCAGACAGACAGGCCTGTGGTTAGTTTTAAGTCCCAGACAGACGGGTTGTGGTTAGTTTTCGTCCCAGACAGACAGGGCTGGGGTTAGTTTTAGTCCCAGACAGATAGACAGACAGGGCTGGGGTTAGTTTTAGTCCCAGACTGATAGACAGACAGGGCTGGGGTTAGTTTTAGTCCCAGACAGATAGACAGCAGGGCTGGGGTTAGTTTTAGTCCCAGACAGATAGACAGCAGGGCTGGGGTTAGTTTTAGTCCCAGACAGACAGACAGCAGGGCTGGGGTTAGTTTTAGTCCCAGACAGACAGACAGCAGGGCTGTGGTTAGTTTTAGTCCCAGACAGACAGACAGACAGGGCTGGGGTTAGTTTTAGTCCCAGACAGACAGACAGCAGGGCTGGGGTTAGTTTTAGTCCCAGACAGATAGACAGCAGGGCTGTGGTTAGTTTTAGTCCCAGACAGACAGACAGACAGGGCTGGGGTTAGTTTTAGTCCCAGACAGATAGACAGCAGGGCTGGGGTTAGTTTTAGTCCCAGACAGATAGACAGCAGGGCTGGGGTTAGTTTTAGTCCCAGACAGACAGACAGGGCTGGGGTTAGTTTTAGTCCCAGACAGACAGACAGACAGACAGACAGACAGACAGACAGACAGACAGACAGACAGGGCTGGGGTTAGTTTTAGTCCCAGACAGACAGACAGACAGGGCTGGGGTTAGTTTTAGTCCCAGACAGATAGACAGCAGGGCTGGGGTTAGTTTTAGTCCCAGACAGACAGACAGACAGACAGACAGCAGGGCTGGGGTTAGTTTTAGTCCCAGACAGATAGACAGCAGGGCTGGGGTTAGTTTTAGTCCCAGACAGACAGACAGCAGGGCTGGGGTTAGTTTTAGTCCCAGATAGACAGCAAGGCTGGGGTTAGTTTTAGTCCCAGACAGATAGACAGCAGGGCTGGGGTTAGTTTTAGTCCCAGACAGATAGACAGCAGGGCTGGGGTTAGTTTTAGTCCCAGACAGATAGACAGCAGGGCTGGGGTTAGTTTTAGTCCCAGACAGACAGACAGACAGGGCTGGGGTTAGTTTTAGTCCCAGACAGATAGACAGCAGGGCTGGGGTTAGTTTTAGTCCCAGACAGATAGACAGCAGGGCTGGGGTTAGTTTTAGTCCCAGACAGATAGACAGCAGGGCTGGGGTTAGTTTTAGTCCCAGACAGATAGACAGCAGGGCTGGGGTTAGTTTTAGTCCCAGACAGATAGACAGCAGGGCTGGGGTTAGTTTTAGTCCCAGACAGATAGACAGCAGGGCTGGGGTTAGTTTTAGTCCCAGACAGATAGACAGCAGGGCTGGGGTTAGTTTTAGTCCCAGACAGATAGACAGCAGGGCTGGGGTTAGTTTTAGTCCCAGACAGATAGACAGCAGGGCTGGGGTTAGTTTTAGTCCCAGACAGATAGACAGCAGGGCTGGGGTTAGTTTTAGTCCCAGACAGATAGACAGCAGGGCTGGGGTTAGTTTTAGTCCCAGACAGATAGACAGCAGGGCTGGGGTTAGTTTTAGTCCCAGACAGATAGACAGCAGGGCTGGGGTTAGTTTTAGTCCCAGACAGATAGACAGCAGGGCTGGGGTTAGTTTTAGTCCCAGACAGATAGACAGCAGGGCTGGGGTTAGTTTTAGACCCAGACAGATAGACAGCAGGGCTGGGGTTAGTCATTTACCTCCAGGTCATCGTCGTCCACCTCAGAGAAGTGTTGGTGGTTGTCTGGGTTGTTCATCTTGTCCAGCAGCTCCACAGCTACTCTCCTAGTCAGCCCTGTCTGATCTAAAAACAAATGCTGCAACACAGACAGACGGGAGGGGGGAGACGGAGACAGGGAGGGGGGAGACAGACAGACGGAGACAGACAGACGGACGGGAGGAGACAGACAGACGGACGGGAGGGGACAGACAGACGGACGGGAGGGGACAGACAGACAGACGGGAGGGGACAGACAGACAGACAGACGGGAGGGGGGAGACAGACAGACAGACGGGAGGGGACAGACAGACGGACGGGAGGGGACAGACAGACGGACGGGAGGGGACAGACAGACGGACGGGAGGGGACAGACAGACGGACGGGAGGGGACAGACAGACGGACGGGAGGGGACAGACAGACGGGAGGGGGGAGACAGACAGACGGACGGGAGGAGACAGACAGACAGACGGACGGGAGGAGACAGACAGACAGACAGACGGGAGGGGGGAGACAGACAGACGGACGGGAGGGGACAGACAGACAGACGGACGGGAGGGGGGAGACAGACAGACGGACGGGAGGGGGGAGACAGACAGACGGACGGGAGGGGGGAGACAGACAGACGGACGGGAGGGGGGAGACAGACAGACGGACGGGAGGGGGGAGACAGACAGACGGACGGGAGGGGGAGACAGACAGACGGGACGGGAGGGGGGAGACAGACAGACGGACGGGAGGGGGGAGACAGACAGACGGACGGGAGGGGGGAGACAGACAGACAGACGGGGAGGGGGGAGACAGACAGACGGACGGGGAGGGGAGACAGACAGACGGACGGGAGGGGGGAGACAGACAGACGGACGGGGAGGGGGAGACAGACAGACGGACGGGAGGGACAGACAGACAGACGGACGGGAGGGGGAGACAGACAGACGGGGAGACAGACAGGGGAGAGACAGACAGACGGGAGGGGGGGAGACAGACAGACGGGAGGGGGAGACAGACAGACGGGAGGGGGGAGACAGACAGACGGGAGGGGGAGACAGACAGACGGGAGGGGGGGAGACAGACAGACGGGAGGGGGAGACAGACAGACGGGAGGGGGAGACAGACAGACAGACAGGGGGAGGGAGACAGACAGACAGACGGGAGGGAGACAGACAGACAGACGGGAGGGGGAGACAGAGGGAGGGGGAGACGGGAGGGAGACAGACAGACAGACGGGAGGGAGGAGACAGACAGACAGACGGGAGGGACAGACAGACAGAGGGAGACAGGGACGGGGGGGAGACAGACAGACGGGAGGGGAGGGCGGACAGACAGACAGACGGGAGGGGGAGACAGACAGACGGGAGGGGGAGACAGACAGACGGGAGGGGGAGACAGACAGACGGGAGGGGGAGACAGACAGGCGGGAGGGGGAGACAGACAGACGGGAGGGGGGAGACAGACAGACGGGGCAGACAGGGGGGGAGACAGACAGACGGGGGAGGGGGAGACAGACAGACGGGGGGGGAGACAGACAGACGGGAGGGGAGACAGACAGACGGGGAGACAGGGAGGGGGGAGACAGACAGACGGGGAGGGGGGAGGGGGGGAGACAGACAGACGGGGAGGGGGAGACAGACAGACGGAGGGGGAGACAGACAGACGGGGGAGGGGGGGAGACAGACAGACGGGGAGGGGGAGACAGACAGACGGGAGGGGGGAGACAGACAGACGGGAGGGGGGAGACAGACAGACGGGAGGGGGAGAGACAGACAGACGGGGGGGAGACAGACAGACGGGAGGGACAGACAGACAGGCGGGAGGGGGGAGACAGACAGACGGGAGGGGGAGACAGACAGACGGGAGGAGACAGACAGACAGACGGGAGGGGGGAGACAGACAGACGGGGGAGACAGACAGACGGGGAGGGGACAGACAGACAGACGGGAGGAGACAGACAGGCGGGGGGAGACAGACAGACGGGAGGGAGACAGACAGACAGACGGGAGACAGACAGACAGACGGGGGGAGACAGACAGACAGACGGGAGGGGGGAGACAGACAGACGGGAGGGGGGAGACAGACAGACGGGGGGGGGGAGACAGACAGACGGGGGGGGGGGACAGACAGACGGGAGGGGGGAGACAGACAGACGGGAGGGGGAGACAGACAGACGGGAGGGGGAGACAGACAGACGGGAGGGGGAGACAGGGGGGGGAGACAGACAGACGGGAGGGGAGACAGACAGACAGGGAGGGGGGAGACAGACAGACGGGAGGGGGGGAGACAGACAGACGGGAGGGGGGGAGACAGACAGACGGGAGGGGGGGAGACAGACAGACGGGAGGGGGAGACAGACAGACGGGGGGGGGAGACAGACAGACGGGAGGGAGGGGGAGACAGACAGACGGGGGGGGAGACAGACAGACGGGAGGGGGGAGACAGACAGACGGGAGGGGGGAGACAGACAGACGGGAGGGGGGAGACAGACAGACGGAGGGGGGAGACAGACAGGACGGGGAGGGGAGACAGACAGACGGGAGGGGGAGAGACAGACAGACAGACGGGAGGGAGGGAGACAGACAGACGGGAGGGAGGGAGACAGACAGACAGACGGGAGGGGGGAGACAGACAGACAGACAGACAGACGGGAGGGGGAGACAGACAGACAGACAGACAGACGGGAGGGGGAGACAGACAGACAGACAGACGGGGGGGGAGACAGACAGACAGACAGGGGGAGGGAGACAGACAGACGGGAGGGAGACAGACAGACGGGAAGACGGGAGGGGGGGAGACAGACAGACGGGAGGGGGGGAGACAGACAGACGGGAGGGGGGCAGACAGACAGACGGGAGGGGGGGAGACAGACAGACGGGAGGGGGGGAGACAGACAGACGGGGGGGGGAGACAGACAGACGGGAGGGAGACAGACAGACAGACGGGAGGGAGGGAGACAGACAGACAGACGGGAGGGAGAGACAGACAGACAGACGGGAGGGAGGGAGACAGACAGACGGGAGGGAGGGAGACAGACAGACAGACGGGAGGGAGACAGACAGACAGACAGACGGGAGGGAGACAGACAGACAGACAGACGGGAGGGAGACAGACAGACAGACAGACGGGAGGGAGACAGACAGACAGACAGACGGGAGGGAGACAGACAGACAGACGGGAGGGAGGGACAGACAGACAGACGGGAGGGGGAGACAGACAGACGGGAGGGAGACAGACAGACAGACAGACGGGAGGGAGACAGACAGACAGACAGACGGGAGGGAGACAGACAGACAGACGGGAGGGAGACAGACAGACAGACGGGAGGGAGACAGACAGACAGACAGGGAGGGAGACAGACAGACAGACAGGGAGGGAGACAGACAGACAGACAGACAGGGAGGGAGACAGACAGACAGACAGGGAGGGAGACAGACAGACAGACGGGAGGGAGACAGACAGACAGACGGGAGGGAGACAGACAGACAGACGGGAGGGAGACAGACAGACAGACGGGAGGGAGACAGACAGACAGACGGGAGGGAGACAGACAGACGGGAGGAGACAGACAGACAGACGGGAGGGAGACAGACAGACAGACGGGAGACAGACAGACAGACAGACAGACGGGGAGACAGACAGACAGAGGAGGAGACAGACAGACGGACGGGAGGAGACAGACAGACAGACGGGAGACAGACAGACAGACGGGAGGGAGACAGACAGACGGGAGGGAGACAGACAGACGGGAGGGAGACAGACAGACGGGAGGGAGGGAGACAGACAGACGGGAGGGAGACAGACAGACGGGAGGGAGACAGACTTTATTAGTGATCTTGTGACAATAACACAAGATGGCCGGCACACTAACACTCTGAATAGCAGCTTTTAGAACGGACAACGGACATCTCAGAGGAAGAGTCTTGTCAACACTAATGATACAGAACATTTGTAATTATTAACTTGATTAATTAGAGACGGTCTGGTTTCCCCCGACCCTAATTCCTCAACCAAGAAGCCCTTTCGATGAGGACGTGTTACTTACCGATAGGAGCTTCTCTGCTGTCGGTCTCTTCTTTGGGTTCTTGGTCAGAGAGACTTTCACAAAGTTATGGAAGGCTGTGGACCTGGAGGAGGAGGGAGAACTGTTACTGACTGGAGCAGTATAACAGAATATACAAACGGGGGGTGTTCCAGGTCACAGGTATAACAGTATAACTGTCCCCTCGCACCTACACGGGTGCGAACCAGGGACCCTCTGCACTCATCAACAACAGTCACCCCACGAAGCATCGTTACCCATCGCTCCACAAAAGCCGCGGGGCCCTTTGCAGAGCAAAGGGGGAACCACTACTTTCAAGGTCTCGGAGCGATTGAAACGCTATTTAGCTCTGCACCACAGCTGACTAAGCTAGCCGTTTCACATCCGTTACACAGGCGTACTGTACTCACCACTTAATTTTATCTTTCAGCTTGGGAGGCTGAAAGCTGCTCTTCGACATGAGAAACAAGGCCCTGGAACACAACACAGCAAATCATTGCTATCTGTTCACCACCAGTGTTCTGAGGTGTGCTTCCCAAAGAAACCTTCCTAGCATCAAAGCTCGTCTTTAAGGGCCAATGGTAAACATTAGAGATCTTAGGCCTACAACGTTTTAGGAAACTCGACCCCTGTCGTTTTAATTGCATTAATATCAGAGAACAGCTTAGTGATGAAAAGATCAGAGGGAACATTATCAGAAATACAAAAGCAGGAATTGGATAAAATCTGGGACAGAAACTGATTATTAGATGGGTGAGGAATTGGGGCAGATACAGCAGTTGATTGGTGGATGACATGTATATGGAAGTGGAGGGCAGGAGAGTGACTCATTCATTGGCTGATGAGGAAGAAATGAGCGTAACAGACAAAGAGACGCCTGAGCGGAGTTTCCTCCTCCTCTTTTCAGGGGGAAAATACTGTATCCCTGAAAACAGGCAACATCCGCTTTCTGCCAACACCTCCAAGGCTGATGAGGAAGTGGAGCAGAAACAGCACTGATGAGTGAGGAAGTGGATGGCAGAGTTAGCCCCGATTGGCTGATAAATGAGGAAGTGGAAAAAGAACAGTACCTCATTGGGTGCAGGTCAAACATAGGGGGCTGCAGCTCGGCCAGTTCTATGGAGGTGATGCCCACGGCCCAGATGTCACACAGCTGGTTGTAGCCTCCGTTCTTCTCTACTGCTGCTACCTCCGGGGCCATCCTGCACAGATAACACACATCTCAATCTGCTACCTCTGGGGCCATCCTGCACAGATAACACACATCTCAATCTGCTACCTCTGGGGCCATCCTGCACAGATAACACACATCTCAATCTGCTACCTCTGGGGCCATCCTGCACAGATAACACACAATCTCAATCTGATAACACACATCTCAACTACCTCTGGGGCCATCCTGCACAGATAACACACATCTCAATCTGATAACACACATCTCAACCTCTGGGGCCATCCTGCACAGATAACATCTCAACTACCTCTGGGGCCATCCTGCACAGATAACACACATCTCAATCTGCTACCTCTGGGGCCATCCTGCACAGATAACACACATATTACACATCTCAATCTGCTACCTCTGGGGCCATCCTGCACAGATAACACACATCTCAATCTGCTACCTCTGGGGCCATCCTGCACAGATAACACACATCTCAATCTGCTACCTCTGGGGCCATCCTGCACAGATAACACACATATTACACATCTCAATCTGCTGCCCCCCCGTGGGGTAGTTAAATGCCCCATGTGGAGGACTGTCTCAGAGAAAGACTCACCAGTAAGGAGTCCCGATGAAGGACTTCCTCTTGGCAATAGTGGCTGTTATTTTGGCTGCTACTCCAAAATCAGCTGGAACAACAAGTGACAAGATCTATTCAGATTGTATAAAACACATTACACACAGTGGAGGGTCATGAGATCGACCTTTACGGGTCTTCAAGCGTGGATGAATAGCTCACCTAGTTTCACATCCCCGTTGTCTGTTAGGAGGATATTAGCACCCTGAAGAAAAGAGCCCAAAACATCAAACCGTTAAAGTCTCTCAGCAGCAAAGATCCTACAGAACTTTAATTACTGATCAAACAAGATGGTGATTTTGTGGAAAGAGGACTTGTGCGGTGTTATTGCATCTTTGACTGGTTGTGATAAAGTGACTGTAATTGCGTAGCTAGCAGGTATTGTATTTTCACTGTGGGGCCAACTGTGAGACAGTTGGTATTGTGGTGACGGGGTGGGCTTTTATTGACAGCTGTCTCTGGATGCATTCTGCAGATGAGGAGGAGAGAGAGTAGAAGAGAGGGCGAGAGCACAGAGAGAAAGAGGAGGAGAGGGCGAGAGAAAGAGGAGGGGAGGGCGAGAGCACAGAGAGAAAGAGGAGGAGAGGGCGAGAGCACAGAGAGAAAGAGGAGGAGAGGGCGAGAGCACAGAGAGAAAGAGGAGGAGAGGGCGAGAGCACAGAGAGAAAGAGGAGGAGAGGGCGAGAGCACAGAGAGAAAGAGGAGGAGAGGGCGAGAGCACAGAGAGAAAGAGGAGGAGAGGGCGAGAGCACAGAGAGAAAGAGGAGGAGAGGGCGAGAGCACAGAGAGAAAGAGGAGGAGAGGGCGAGAGCACAGAGAGAAAGAGGAGGAGAGGGCGAGAGCACAGAGAGAAAGAGGAGGAGAGGGCGAGAGCACAGAGAGGAAGAGGGGGAGAGGGCGAGAGCACAGAGAGAAAGAGGAGGAGAGGGCGAGAGCACAGAGAGAAAGAGGAGGAGAGGGCGAGAGAGCACAGAGAGAAAGAGGAGGAGAGGGCGAGAGAGCACAGAGAGAAAGAGGAGGAGAGGGCGAGAGAGCACAGAGAGAAAGAGGAGGAGAGGGCGAGAGAGCACAGAGAGAAAGAGGAGGAGAGGGCGAGAGAGCACAGAGAGAAAGATGAGGAGAGGGCGAGAGAGCACAGAGAGAAAGATGAGGAGAGGGCGAGAGAGCACAGAGAGAAAGATGAGGAGAGGGCGAGAGAGCACAGAGAGAAAGATGAGGAGAGGGGCGAGAGAGCACAGAGAGAAAGATGAGGAGAGGGCGAGAGAGCACAGAGAGAAAGATGAGGAGAGGGCGAGAGAGCACAGAGAGAAAGATGAGGAGAGGGCGAGAGAGCACAGAGAGAAAGATGAGGAGAGGGCGAGAGAGCACAGAGAGAAAGATGAGGAGAGGGCGAGAGAGCACAGAGAGAAAGATGAGGAGAGGGCGAGAGAGCACAGAGAGAAAGATGAGGAGAGGGCGAGAGAGCACAGAGAGAAAGATGAGGAGAGGGCGAGAGAGCACAGAGAGAAAGATGAGGAGAGGGCGAGAGAGCACAGAGAGAAAGATGAGGAGAGGGCAAGAGAGCACAGAGAGAAAGAGGAGGAGAGGGTGAGAGCACAGAGAGAAAGAGAGAGAGAGCACAGAGAGAAAAAGGAGGAGTTTCTTATTGGATAAGTCCAGGTAAAACACCTCCGTGTTTCAGTCCCTTCTCTACCATTTGAAGTCTAATAGTTCTGAGTGATTCGTGCTATTTTGGAGGTCGGTTGGTTTCTGTTCGATTTGTTTAAAAAAATATATATATATATCCAATGTCGGTTTTGATTGAGTTGAATGCTGTTAACACAGAATAAAACAATTAATACAATTAAGTCCCATGATGGTATGAAACCATCATTTATTCACATTAATAAAATATGACATTTGTTTTATTCGATGACTATTATTATTATTATTATTATTATTATTATTATTATTATTATTATTATTATTATTATTATTATTATCTCATTACCAAGTCATCATCTAAGCTGTATAGAGATGCTGCCTGTGAGGTCTGACAAAATCAGTCACACACCCCCACCAGTTAGCCAGCCACTCATTCTTCCTGTGGTTTTTACTCAGTCTGCAGACATTATATGTCACCATGCTTCTCAGGTAGCCTAGTGGTTAGAGCGTTGGGAGTTGTAACTGAAAGGTTGTAAGATAAAAAAATCTGCCGTTCTGCCCCTGAACAAAGGCACTGGTCCCTGGACGGCCGTCATCGTAAAATAAAAAATATGTTCTTAACTGACTTGCCCTAGTTAAATAAAATGTTTTTTTTTTTAAATTATTTTTTAAATTTTTTTATTGAGGTTAAGATTGAAGACCGTGTTCTTGACAACGTAAGTCACACCTCTATCTACAAGCGAAGAAGAAGGTGTGAGAACAGCCAGACAGGGTCTTCTTTCCTTTTCGTTATAAACTAGCAGCGACGTTTCAGTGAGCCAGTCTAAAGAAGACAGATGGAATGGTGCCAAACCTTGATGTCACGGTGCATCTTCCCCTTGCTGTGAAGGTATCCCAAACCCTGTGAATGAAAACGGTCACGTGAGACTGGGTTGGAATTGACCAACGTTGGACACATCCAGAAGAGTAAAAAAGTGACAAGTTAGTGATTTCCTGGATCGAGATTAAACCTTAGGTCTATTTCTTATGTATCAGGCATCGAAGTGCTGATCTAGGATCAGGTCCTCCCTGTCCATATAACCTACTTCTTATGTATCAGGCATCGAAGTGCTGATCTAGGATCAGGTCCTCCCTGTCCATATAACCTACTTCTTATGTATCAGGCATCGAAGTGCTGATCTAGGATCAGGTCCTCCCTGTCCATATAACCTATTTCTTATGTATCAGGCATCGAAGTGCTGATCTAGGATCAGACCCTCCCTGTCCATATAACCTATTTCTTATGTATCAGGCATCGAAGTGCTGATCTAGGATCAGACCCTCCCTGTCCATATAACATCATTCATCGGGATGTAAAAACATTTTTTAATTTTTTTTTTTTAAACTCTGATCCTTAAAATCAGCTGCTCTGAGAGGGCTGCAGGAGTAGGCTGAATCTATGTCCAGGAAACTGGCCCCAAGAGGGTTGAACTCAGTGTAAATTACCTGTATGGTCTCTCGGCAGACGTAGGCGATCTGTGGCTCTGACAGAGGCCCCGTCACTGGGAAATTAAAACACAATGCTTATTCTGCTGCCATTTCTATAGTTTATTATACACAGAATATACCAAAAGTATGTGGACACCCCTTTAAATGAGTTTTTTCCCCCGGCTATTTCAGCCGCACCCGTTGCAGACAGGTGTATAAAATGATCAAGCACACAGCCATGCAATCTCCATAGACAAACATTGGCAGTAGAATGGCTGAAGAGCTCATTGACTTCCAATGCGGCACCGTTGAAAGTCACTGAGTCAGTTAGACACATTTCTGTCCTGCTAGAGCTGCCCCCCATTCAATATTAAGTGCTGTTATTGTGAAGTGGAAATGTCTAGGAGCAACAACGGCTCAGCCGTGAAGTGGTAGGCAACAAGCTAACAGAACGGGATCGCAGAGTGCTGAAACGTGTAGGGTGTAAACATTTTTTTTTAAATTGGCGGGCAACACTCACTACAGAAACAAAAAAACAGTCTCGCTACAAACTAGTTATTGGCAGATGGGAGTGGGACTGCCTCAAGTCACATGACTAAATCCCCAGACTGGTGCACGTCATCTGTTGCCTTCTACCTGCCTTTTACCTGTCTTCTGTGTTAAACACATGACATTATACACACAAACTGCCTCTGGAAGCAACGTCAGCACAATAACTGTTTTTCAGGAGCTTCATGAAATGGGTTTCCATGGCCGAGCAGCCGCACACAAGTCTAAGATCACCATGAGCAATGCCAAGCATCATCTGGAGTGGTGTAAAGCTCGCCGCCATTGGACTCTGAAGGGGTGGAAAGGGTTCTCTGGAGTGACGAATCACGCTTCACCACCTGGCAGTCCGGCAGACAAATCTGGGTTTGGCGGATACCAAGGAGAACACTACCTGCACCATAGTGCCAACTGTAAAGTTTGGTGGAGGAAGAATAATTGTCTGGGGCTGTTTTTCATGGTTCGGGCCTCTTAGTTCCAGTGAAGGGAAATCTTAATGCTACAGCATACAATGACATTTGAGAAGATTCTTCCAACTTTGTGGCAACAGTTTGGGGAAGTCGCTTTCCTGTTTCAGAGTGACAATACCATCATACATAAAGCAAAGTGCATATAGAAATGGCTTGTCGAGATCAGTGTGGAAGAACTTGACTGGCCTGCAAGACAGTGAGAGAGAGACCGAGACAGCGAGAGAGACAGCGAGAGAGACAGCGAGAGACAGCAAGCAAGACAGCGAGCGAGAGACAGCGAGCGAGAGAGAGAGACAGAGAGAGCGAGAGAGACAGCGAGAGAGAGACAGCGAGCGAGCGAGACAGCGAGCGAGCGAGACAGCAGCGAGAGAGACAGAGACAGAGACAGCGAGTGAGAGACAGCGAGAGTGAGAGACAGCGAGAGTGAGAGACAGCGAGAGTGAGAGACAGCGAGAGTGAGAGACAGCGAGAGTGAGAGACAGCGAGAGAGAGACAGCGAGAGAGAGACAGCGAGAGAGAGACAGCGAGAGAGAGACAGCGAGAGAGAGACAGCGAGAGAGAGACAGCGAGAGAGAGACAGCGAGAGAGACAGCGAGACAGCGAGAGACAGCGAGAGACAGAGAGAGAGAGAGAGAGAGACAACGAGAGAGAGAGCGGTTAAGAGCGTTGGGCCAGTACCTAAAGACTTGCCGGTTCAAATCCCGAGCCGACTCGGAGAAAAATCTGCAGATGTGCCCTCGAGCAATCCACTTAACCCTAATTTCCTAAGTGGCTCTGAACAAGAGCGTCTGCTAAATGATTAAAACAAAAAAAAAAAGAGAAAGGAGAGCGACATGAGCAGAACAACAACACACCGTGATATATGTCCTGTAGAGATCCTCCACCACAGTACTCCATACAGATCCACAGCTTCTCCCGGCTGATTACAGGGAGGAGAGGAGACAGTTCACAATGACTTCAGAATACTAGTGTGGAGAAGACAGACACAAAGGAACAGTATATACACGTCTCTGATATACAGTGGGTTGGTAGTGGTCCTTCTGTAGCTCAGTTGGTAGAGCATGGCGCTTGTAACGCCAGGGTAGTGGGTTCGATTCGGGACCACCCATACGTAGAATGTATGCACACATGACTGTAAGTCGCTTTGGATAAAAGCGTCTGCTAAATGGCATATATTATTATTATTATATATTAGTGTCACGGCCCCTCTGCATTGCAGGGCAGTTCCTCCTGCAGGCAGAGAGGAGGGTCGTTAGTGATTGGAGGAGCCACCTGGGCTTCGGGGTAATTAAACTGCTTCACTCACCTCTCGTCTCGTCTCGTCTCGTCTCCCTCTCTGCTCCTCCAGGTATGATCCTGTTTTGTTTGTTCCTTTGTAGTTTTACTTAGTTTTCCCTCAGTCAAATTCACACTCGGCTGCCCTTCACACTAGGCTGCCCTTCACACTAGGCTGCCCTTCACACTAGGCTGCCCTTCACACTAGGCTGCCCTTCACACTAGGCTGCCCTTCACACTAGGCTGCCCTTCACACTAGGCTGCCCTTCACACTAGGCTGCCCTTCACACTAGGCTGCCCTTCACACTAGGGGCTGCCCTTCACACTAGGCTACCCTTCACACTAGGCTACCCTGGGGCGGCAGGGTAGCCTAATGGTTAGAGTGTTGGACTAGTAACCGGAAGGTTGCAAGTTCAAATCCCCAAGCTGACAAGGTACAAATCTGTCGTTCTGCCCCTGAACAGGCAGTTAACCCACTGTTTCTAGGCCATCATTGTAAATAAGAATTTGTTCTTAACCGACTTGCTGAGTTAAATAAAGGTTTAAAAAAAACACAGATTCACACATCCCTGCACTTTACGCCTCACATTATGATACTTTCACACCTCATTCCTTTTCCTTTGTTTAAAGTTGATAGTTTATAATAAAGAACCCTTTTTGATTGGCCTATACCGGTTGGTGTCCCCTCATTTTTGCTACAGGCTATGAGCCGGGCCTGTGACAGTAGGAACCTCGTAGCTATGAAAGACCTGGTCTTACTATTCTCTGAGCTGACTGGCCTATAAGGCTACATTATTATGCTCTGCTGGTTGGCCTGCTGTGATAAAGCCTCGGTTTCCTCCTGACTAAATGGACATATAAACCACATCAGAAGCTCTTATGTCCTGTTAAACCTGCTGGAGGCCCCAGTTCCTGGCAGGGCTGGGTCTATGTACAGTGCCAGTATGCTCTTCCTGCTGAGCATTTTCCAACAGATTGTGTCAGTCAGCTTTTCCTCCTCATAAACCCAAAGTAGGGGATTGTAATCATTTCACTATTAAATTAGAATAATGCATTTTGTCAGATATCTGGATATGGAAATATGTTTGTTATTTATACAGTACCAATCAAAAGTTTAGACTACTCATTCAAGGTTTTCTTTATTTTACTATTTTCTACATATGTAGAATAATAGTGAAGACATCAACACTATGAAATAACACATATGGAATCATGTAGTAACCAAAAAAGTGTTAAATCAAAATATATTTTATTTGAGATTCTTCAAAGTAGCCAGTACCCTTTGCCTTGATGACAGCTTGGCATTATCTCAACCAGCTTCATGAGGTAGTCACCTGGAATGCATTTCAATTCTGGGTGTGCCTTGTTAATTTGTGGAATTTCCTTCTTAATGCGTTTGAGCTAATCAGTTGTGTTGTGACACGGTAGGGGTGGTATACAGAAGATAATCCTATTTAGTAAAATACCTAGTCCATATTATGGCAAGAACAGCTCAAATAAGTTGAAAGAGAAATGACAGTCCATCATTACTTTAAGACATGAAGGAGTCAGTCAATATGGAACATTTTCAAGAACTTGGAAAGTTTCTTCTGGCAGTATGAAAAACCATCAAGAGCTATGATGAAACTGGCTCTCTGAGGACCGCCACAGAAATGGAAGACCCAGAGTTACCTCTGCTGCAGAGGATAAGTTCATCAGAGTTAACTGTCTCTCATGAGGACCACCATAGGAAAGGAAGACTCAAAATGACCTCTGTAGCAGAGGATAAGTTCATTAGAGTTACATTGCAGCCCAAAGAAATGCTTCAGAGTTCAAGTAACAGACAAACATCAACTGTTCAGAGGAGACTGTGAAAATCAGACCTAAATGGTTGAATTACTGCAAAGAAACCACTACTAAAGGACACCAACAAGAAGAAGAGACTTGCTTGGGCCAAAAACAAACCATTTATAGTTCCAACCGCCGTCTTTCTGAGAAGCAGAGTAGTGGAACGGATGATCTCCCGTGAAGCATGGAGGAGGAGGTGTGTTGGTGTGGGGGTACTTGCTGGTGGCCTGTCTATGACTTATTTAGGGAATTCCAGGCACACTTAACCAGCATGGCTACCACAGCATTCTGCAGTGATACACCATCCCATCTGGACACGGACCCAACACACATCCAGGCTGTAAGGGATATTTGACCAAGAAGGAGAGTGCTGGAGTGCTGCAAAGATGACCTGGCCCTCCACAATCACTCAACCTCAACCCAACTGGAGATGGTTTGGGATGAGTTGGACCGCAGAGTGAAGGGAAAAGCAGCCAATAAGTGCTCAGCATGCGTGGCAACTCCCGTCAGGACCGCTGGGGGAAAAGCATTCCAGGTGAAGCTAGGCTGAGAGAATGATGCCGTCGTTAAGGCGGCAAGGGTGGCTACTTGGAAGAATCTGAAAGATATTTTTCATGTAACACCTTTTTTTGGCTATTACATTGATTCCATGTGTGTTATTTCATAGTTTTGATGCTTTACATCATTATTCTACAATGTAAAACATTCGTAAAGAAATTAAGAAAAACTTCCTGATTGAGTAAGTGGGTCCAAACTTTTTGATTGGTACTGCAAACACTCAGGACCCTTTACTCCAGTACTTTGTTGGAAGCAACAATTGGCAACGCATTACACCCTCGGGTCCCTCTTCTGGCATGAGGCCACAGCTTTACACACCTGTATTTCGGTAGAGTTCCTCCCATTTCGCCTGCAGATCCGTCGCTTTGAGATTGATGGTTGGGATGGGAGCATGTATTACCCAACTATTTTCAGGAGCAATACGTAACTGAAACGAGCAACGA